>NC_091205.1:277500-410000 GCF_040958095.1 Procambarus clarkii | reverse complement strand
AAGGCATAAACGACGTTGGTTTCCTTCAAGGCGTTCTGCTTTGTGTCTTTAACGTTGCTATCAACAATATCTTTCTGGACTCTTTCCTCCGTTTTATGAGCCGCCGAAAAGAAGTTCCTGTAAAATAGCCTAATAGGGGGTACATGTGTTGTGTTAGTTGACTCTTCAGATGTTGCATGGCATTTCACCTTTCTTTTTATGATGTCTTCAACAAAACCATTAGAGAAGCCGTTGTTGACTACGACCTGCCTTACCCTACAGAGTTCTTCATTGACTTGCTTCCAATCTGAGCTGTGGCTGAGAGCACGGTCGACATAAGCGTTAACAACACTCCTCTTGTACCTGTCTGGGCAGTCACTATTGGCCTTGAGGCACATTCCCATGTTTGTTTCCTTAGTGTAGACTGCAGTGTGGAAGCCTCCGCTCCTTTCCGTGACTGTTACGTCCAGAACGGGCAGCTTCCCATCCTTCTCCATCTCGTAAGTGAAACTCAACACAGAATTCCGCTCAAATGCCTCCTTCAGCTGTTGCAGACGTCTGGCATCAGGTACCTGCATAAAAATGTCGTCAATATACCTGCAGTATATGGTGGGTCTCATGTCCATATCAACTAAGACCTTATGCTCGATGGTACCCATGTAGAAGTTCGCAAACAGGACACTTAGAGGGTACCCATGGCGACTCCATCTACTTGCTTATACTTGTGCTCATCTGGGCTCAACAAAGCGGCCTCTTTAGTGCAAGCTTTGAGTAGTTTCCTAAGTATGTTTTCTGTTATGTCAAGAGGAGTACAAGCCGGATCACGATACACTCTGTCCGCTATCATCCCAATTTTTTCATCCACAGGTACGTTGGTAAACAGTGATTCTACATCCAACGAGGTTCTTTTCCCTGTGGGGCATGTTTCCCGCAGTAAGTCATCAAATTCCTTTGGAGACTTCAGGCTGAAAGCACAAGATATATAAAGAGTCAGCAAGCCGTAGAGTCACTTAGCCAGTCTGTAGGTGGATGTGGGTATCTGGCTGATGATTGGCCGAATTGGGTTTCCAGACGTGTGGGTCTTGACATTTCCATACGCATACCCAGGTTTGTATTCCCCAATAACCTTTGGCAGGTAGAGTCCAGATTTCTTGGCGTTCAGAGTTTCGATCAATCTGTTTAACTTCGTTTTCAATTCGGCTGTAGTGTTCCTCTTACCCTTTGGAAATTACTTTGGTCAGAGAGTATGAGGTTCATTTTCGCCAGATATTTGTCTTTTTTAAGAATAACGTACATTGGCTACTTGTTACCTCTCCTGATGACTATCTCCTTGTTCTCATGAAGGCTCTTAGCTGCTGCTTTGAGCTCGGAGAACAGTATGGTGCTTCTGTAGTTGCCTCGAATCTTTCCTCCTTCTGCAATAAGTTCTGCTTGCAAGGTGTCTCTAGTGGTAACCTTCTTTTGCGTCTCGAGGTCTAGATATGTATATAGATATGTAAATATACTCACACACACACACACACACACACACACACACACACACACACACACACACACACACACACACACACACACACACACACACACACACACACAGATCAGACATGGGTTTGGGATCATATACCTTACTTAACCTGAGTAGGTAAACACTCATAAACAAAATACAATGTGAGGATGTAATGAGTAACTGAGTATTCACAAAATTCTTGGACTGTACTGCACATACGGTTGTCCTCTACATAGTGTCATATCTATCACAAATCATATTAATTATACAGCTATCTAATTTATTTAACCCTAGCCTTATAATAATATTATCAAATTTGTTGCATTAGATAATTCTATTAATCTGATAATGTTAATGACATTGATTTAGATAATATTAAATTAGGCAACATTAATATTATAAGAACTTGAGGTCACGAGGGTGAACTTAGCACGTAGATGCCTGGTCAAAGGTCACGAGCGTGAACTTAGCACGTAGATGCCTGGTCAAAGGTTACGAGGGTGAACTTAACACGTAGATGCAAGGTCAAAGGTTACGAGGGTGAACTTAACACGTAGATGCAAGGTCAAAGGTTACGAGGGTGAACTTAGCACGTAGATGCAAGGTAAAAGGTTACGAGGGTGAACTTAGCACGTAGATGCAAGGTCAAAGGTTACGAGGGTGAACTTAGCACGTAGATGCAAGGTCAAAGGTTACGAGAATGACCTTAACACGTAGATGCAAGGTCAAAGGGCACGTCCATTCAGCCTCCGGATTGTTGGCTTCGCTCTCCTCAACGTCTTGTTTAATTAACGCACCTGGATTAATGCCTCCGTCATCAGTCTTTCCATCTGCAATGTCTCCATTATCAAAAATCAATATTTCCATCACTAAGGTATCGATCATCAATGTCTCCAGCATCAATGTTTTGTCCCTATAGTCATTTTGTCGTTCTACCATCAATGCCTTCGTCATTAATGTCTTGGTTTGCATCATCAATGTATCAATGAACTATATTTCTTTCCACAGTGTATTCATCATCATCAATATCTCCATCCACAGAGTATTCATCATTATCAATGTCTCCATTATCAATAGGACCATCTTGTATCGTCTTCCCATGTGAGGGAAATCTTCGAAACCTCTTTACCGATTACTTTGAAATTTTGACACAACATTGCATACTAATAGGCATATGTTTTTAGATACCTACTATATACATGCATCACCTGTGAGAAGGGAAAAAACATTTTTTTTTGTTAACAGCGACATCTGTTGAACGAAAGAGCAACTCACGCTGTAATCTCAGAAAGTTCTTCACCGATTGCTTTGAAATTTTAACACAACGTTCCATTTGAATTCTTGCGTGTTTTTATATACCTACTGTATAGATGCCACACCTGTGACAGGTAAAAACATTTTATTTTTAAACAGTGCTATCTGTTGCACATAAGAGCAACACACGCTATACTAAATATGTTACGATTCCATTTCAGTGTTTCTGATTGCATTGATAATGGGAAGGATGAGAAGACGGGGGAGTTGGGGATAGTGGGGACGAGGGGGCAGGGGAATGGAGAATAGTGGGGAGGACAAGGGGACAGGGGAGTGGGGGATTTGGGGAGGACGAGGTTAAGAGGAACGGTAGAATGGTAGGGAGGACAGGGGGATGGGGGAATGGGAGATGGTGGGGAGGACGAGAGGACGCTGAAGTGATGGATGGTGGGGAGGACAAAGGGACAGGGGAGGGGGGGGAATAGTGGGGAGGACAAGGGAATGGCAGAGTGGGGAATAGTTGGGAGGACAAAGGGATGGGGGAGAGGGGAATGATGGAGAGGACTGGGAGACAGGGGAAGGTTACTGTGGCTCAGCAACGCATGGGCCAGGTACATCTAGTCTATATAAATAAAAATGTAAAAGTTCGTTTGTTCAAAATCGCTAATTTCCGAAAGTTCTTCACCGAAATATTCCCTTGAAATTTTCACACAACCTTCCATTCTCATTTGAGCGGGTTTTTATATACATACTCTATAGATGTCACGTCTGAGAAGGGAAAAACATGCTTCTTTTGAACAACTGGGTTTTTCATAAGTTCTTCATGTGAGGGAAATCTTCAAAACCACATTATTGATTGCTTTGAAGTTTTGACACAACGTTCCATTCGAATACGCGCATTTTTAAATTCCTACTACATAGATGTTACACTTGTGGCAGGTAAAAACATGTTTTATTTAAAAAAATAACAGTGCCATTTGTTGCACATAAGAGCAACAAACCCTATACTAAATATGTTATGATTCCATTTCAATGTTTCCCCGATTTCATTGATAAATTGAATTTTCATAGATTTCGATTTTTTTTTTCATTTTGATTAAATTATTTTGTGTGACATTGCGTTGATATTGAGCTGTGTTGTTTACCATACCATTCATTTAGTGAGTAAAAGTATAGATGCCACACCTGTGAATGGCAAAAACATGTTTTTTTTTAAAAAACCGTGCCACCTGTTGCACATTGGAGCAACAAACGCTATACTAAATATGTTACGATTCCATTTCAATGTCTCCGATTGGAATTAAAAATTTAATTTTCATAGATTTCGATTGATTTTCATTTTGATTTATTTATTTTGTGTGATATTACATTGGAATGGAGCTGTATTGTTTACCATTCTGTTCATTTTGTGAGTATAGTTTTTTTTCTTTTCATTTTTTTCATTTCGTTTTCTTAACTGTTTTCCTTATATATCAGTGATAGGAACATCATATCATATGATGTTCCCCATTTTCTGATGGGATCATCAAATCATTTCGGAATACATCGGAAGAGGGAGTGGGGAATTGTGGGGAGGACGCGGGGATGGAGGTGGGAGATTGTTGGCAGGACAAGGGGGATGGGAGTGGGGGACAGTGGGGAGGACGAGGGGACATGGGAGGTGGGGAGAACGAGGGGACGGTGGAGTGGGGGATGGTTAGGAGGACAAAGGTACAGGGAGTGGAGAAATGGTTGGGGAGACTAGGGGACGGAGAAGTGAGGAATGGATGAGAGGACATGGGGACGGGGGAGAGGGGGAATGGTGGGGAGGACAGGGGGACAGGGAAGGTTACTGAGCCACAGCAACGCGTGGCCGGGTACATGTAGTAAATAATATTCCTTAATATGTGGGTGTTGAATAGGCATTGGTTAATTAAGCAAGTCCAGGTGAAGAGCAGGGAAAAAGTAGGTAAGATCAAGGCAAAAGGAAAGAACAAGAAGAAAGGTAACGATGGGATGGGTGTAACGATATGGTGACGAAAGAATGGGAACGTGAGAATAAGAGGAGAAAGATAAAAAAGACGTCACTAGACTATTCTTCGATGGTCTAGTGACGTCAGCTTCACATATGTTTAAAGTGATGAACAGCTCAACAACACTTTCCATTTTGTTGCAACAAAATGAAAACATTGAAAATGAAAACTGAACTCACACGGAAATTAAAAGAGAAATAAAAAATCATTATGAATATAGAAGATATGTATTCTGAAAAAGTAACATTTTAGAATCAATAGCTACATACAAATATATACAGAAGGAACAATTCTAAAATATTTGAAATCTTATATAAAATTCCTAAATTAAGAATAATTCTTAAATATATGAAGGTTATATGGTAAGGTGCATGAGCCAAGACTCGTTCAACTCAAGCAGAATGCTCACACAAACACTCGACGCCGCCTGCAACATTCAGGCATCTTAAAGGCAGCTGTAGAGGACATTAATGATATCTTGGGAGCTGGTGGACAGAGCGTTCAAAATATCGTTGGTGCTGGTGGACAGATCATTCAAAATATCGTAGGAGCCGGTGGACAGAGCATTCAAAATATCGAAGGAGCTGGTGGACAGAGCGTTCGAAATATCGTAGGTGCTGGTGGACAGTTCAAAATATCGTAGGTGCTGGTGGACAGTTCAAAATATCGTAGGTGCTGGTGGACAGATGATTCAAAATATCGTAGGTGGTGGTGGACAGAGCATTGAAAATATCTTAGGTGCTGATGGACAGATGATTCAAAATATTGTAGATGCTGGTGGACAGAGCGTTCAAAATATCGTAGGAGCTGGTGGACAGTTCAAAATATCGTAGGTGGTGGTGGACAGTTCAAAATATCGTAGGTGCTGGTGGACAGTTCAAAATATCGTAGGTGGTGGTGGACAGTTCAAAATATCGTAGGTGGTGGTGGACAGTTCAAAATATCGTAGGTGGTGGTGGACAGTTCAAAATATCGTAGGTGGTGGTGGACATAAAGTTCAAGACAATCTGGAAGTCAATGTAACTCTCAATGCAACCTAGAGAGAGATGTAGGGAACGTGGAGGACAGACGACTAAGACCTTACATTCTCTTCCTTATCTTGGCAGTCCCGTGACCTCCCTGAGAGTCTTGTGACCTCCCTGAGAGTCTTGTGACCTCCCTGAGAGTCTTGTGACCTCCCTGAGAGTCTTGTGACCTCCCTGAGAGTCTTGTGACCTCCCTGAGAGTCCCGTGACCTGAGAGTCCCGTGACCTCCCTGAGAGTCCCGTGACCTCCTTGAGAGTCCCGTGACCTCCTTGAGAGTCCCGTGACGTCATTGAGAGTCCCGTGACCTCATTGAGAGTCCCTTGACCTCCTTGACAGACCCGTGACCTCATTGAGAGTCCCGTGACCTCCTTGAGAATCACGTGACCTCCCTGAGAGTCCTGTGACCTCCCTGAGAGTCCCGTGACCTCCCTGAGAGCCTTGTGACCTCTCTGAGAGTCTTGTGACCTCTCTGAGAGTCTTGTGACTTCTCTGAAAGTCCCGTGACCTCCCTGAGAGTCCCGTGACCTCCCGGAGAGTCCCGTGACCTCCCTGAGAGTCCCGTGACCTCCCTGAGAGTCTTGTGACCTCCATGAGAGTCTTGTGACCTCCCTGAGAGTCCCGTGACTTCCCTGAGAGTCCCGTGACTTCCCTGAAAGTCCCGTGACCTCCCTGAGAGTCTTGTGACCTCCCTGAAAGTCCCCTGACCTCCCTGAGAGTCCCGTTACCTCACTGAGAGTTCCGTGACATCCTTGAGAATCTTCTGACCTCCCTGTGAGTCCCGTGACCTCCCTGAGAGTCTTGTGACCTCCCTGTGAGTCATGTGACCTCTCTGAGAGTCCCGTGACCTCCCTGAGAGTCTTGTGACCTCCCTGTGAGTCATGTGACCTCTCTGAGAGTCCCGTGACCTCCCTGTGAGTCCCGTGACCTCCCTGAGAGTCCCGTGACCTCCCCGTGAGTCCCGTGACCTCCCTGTGTGTCCCGTGACCTCACTGAGAGTTCCGTGACATCCCTGAGAGTCTTCTGACCTCCCTGAGAGTCCCGTGACCTCCCTGAGTCACGTGACCCGCCTCCTATTACCTCAATAATTACACCAAAACACGGAGCGTGACCAGCTCATCACACCTGGTGATAATTACACGTAATTAACGTGCTTTTGTCTGACGTTGATATTAAATGATCACTTTACGGTAATTATTTCGTGTTGATGTTCTTGAAACAGTAGAACTGTGACAAGTCTTCAATACTTAGTGATTATAATTGATATCCTGGAGTCGTTGTCATAGAGAAATATTGTAATGGTTTAAAAAGCAAATCTAATGTATTTTTATTATTTAAAATTTTATCTTTGATATTTTAGTGGTGAATGGTATATCTATATCTCTATTTGTCTGTTTGTGTGTTTGAAGCACGAGGCCAGACGCCTGGGGCTAGCCTCACCAAACTTTGCAGGGTGACGTGTTGTTCTATAATGATCATAGGCGGGTCAGGGTCGATCCCTATACCCCCTCCCCCCCTGGCTCTCTTGATAAGGTAAATTATATCAGTTTATAATCTGGCTGAATGCCCCACTTCATTCTTACTAATATTCACGACACATTACTTACTGCGTTATTACTTAATGTTAGCTTGTCTTGTTTAGTTTGTTGATGAAGACAGTGTTAAGTGAAGATGGTTACAGTGAGTAAGGAAACATGGTAAGGTGTAGAGAAGGTGGTGCAGGTGTTGGTAGAGTTTGAAGTGCAGGAAATGTGGTGAAGGGAAGTGAAGTTGATGAATGGCAGGCAGGGTAATGAAGGGAAGGTAGGGTGTTGCAGGGAAGACGGTGAAGGGTATCGAAGATGGTGAGAAGAAGAGAAATTGGTGAAGATGTTAAAGAGATTAAGTATAGGAAGAGTGGTGAAGGATAAGGAAGGTGGTGAAGCGTTTGGAAGATGGTGAAGAGTGTGTGTGTGTAGTAAAGATGGTTACTGTGAGGTAGGTTATCATGTGTAGTGTTGATGATTATGTGATCAAGTCGTTGGGTAATGTACAGTAGATCTTTATGTGTGTACTCACCTAGTTGTATTTGCTGGAGTTTAGCTCTGGCTCTTTGGTCCCGCCTCTCAACCGTCAATCATCTGGTGTACAGGTTCCTGAGCCTACTGGGCTCTATCAAATCTACATTTAAAACTGCGTCAGCCTCCACCACATCACTGCCTAATGCATTCCATTTACTAACTACTCTGACACTGAAAAAGTTCTTTCTAATGTCTCTGTGGCTCATTTGGGTACTCTTCTTTCACCTGTGTCCCCTTGTTCGTGTTCCTCCCGTGTTAAATAATCCATCATTGTCTACCCTGTCAATTCCCCTGAGAATCTTGTATGTGGTGATCATGTCTCCCCGAGCTCTTCTGTCTTCTGCAGTGAGGTGCAGTTTTCTCAGCCTTTCCTCGTAACGCAATCCGCTTAGTTCTGGGACTAGCCTAGTGGCATACCTCTGAACGTTTTTCAGTTTCGTCTTGTGCTTGACAAGGTACGGGCTCCATTCTGGGGCTGCTTACTCCAGGAATGGCCTTACATATGTAGTATGCAAGGTTTTGAAAGACTCCTTACCCAAGTTTCTGGAGGCAGTTCTGATATTAGCCAGCCTCGCATACGCCGCAGATGTTATTCTTTTGATGTGGGCTTCAGGAGGGCTTACTCGGAAAGGTTAGGAGAGGAAACTTTCAATTAACTCTCAATTAACGAGGGAGAGAGGTTTTCATAACGTTTTGAAACTTTATGAGAATTTCCTGCCCTCCGAACCTACCAGAGGACCCTTAACTTACTGTTGTTGAAAAAAAAATCCCAAATATATTTTCCTTTTCAAATTACGTCCATTTTCGGCCATACGGGCAAGCGGCCAAAAGCAAACGTTATTTTTAAGAGGACAGGTTGGTTGGTGATATCAACCCATAGGTCTTTCTCTCTATTCATCTAGTGAAGGACTTCATCTCCCATTCTGTATTCTGTGTCTGGCTTCTTATTTCCTCCCCCTAATTTCATTACCTTACATTTACTTGGGTTGAACTTTAATAGCCATTTTTGAACCATTCATTCAGTTTGTTTAGGTCATCTTGTAGCCTCTACTATCTTCCTCTGTTTTAATCATCCTCATAATTTTGGACTCGTCAGCAAACATTGAAAGGAACGCGTCTATTCCCTCTGGGAGATCATTAACATATATCAGGAACAGTATAGGTCCAAGAACTGATCCCCGCGGGACTCCACTGGTGACATCTCACCACTCTGAGACCTCAGCCCTCACAGTGACTCGCTATCTTCTCTTGCTTAGGTACTCTCTTATCCAGTGGAGTACCTTCCCTTTCACTCCTGCTTGCATCTCCGGTTTATGCACCAGTCTCTTATGTGGTACTGTATTCACCTAGTTGTTATTGCGGGGGTTGAGCTCTGTTCTTTCGGCCCGCCTCTCAACTGTCAGTCAATCAACTGTAACTAAGTTCTAACTATTTTTTTCCACACACACACTCAGGAAGCAGCTCCATAACAGCTGTCTATAACTCCTAGGTAAATATTTACCCCTAGGTAACAGGGGCATCAGGGTGAAAGATACTTTGCCCATTTGTTTCTGCCTGGTCAGGGAATCGAACACGACCCAGAGAATTGCGAGTCCTGCACGCTGTGCACTCAGCTACCAGACCCCTGTCTGGCAGGTGAGTGTGTGTGTGTGTGTATTCACCTAGTTGTGCTTGCCGGGGTTGAGCTTTGCTCTTTCGGCCCGCCTCTCAACTGTGTGTGCGTGTTTGCTTGTGTGTGCGTGTGTTAGGAGGGTCCCCCTATATGTCACACTTCTACCTGGAATGAGCAACTTTGAGAGTACATCAGTTAACTGTCCGAAGCAGTACTCACCGGCCAAAACCGTCCCGCTCACACAACCGGGTGAGTTTATAATGATGTCCTTAGGTCGAGGTCCGTCGGTGGATCCGTCGTCTCTCCACGTGGTGTGGAGTCCCACTCTTCCACTGAGTGCCAGTGGATCGGTGCTGGTGGTTGTTCCAGTATGTTGTATCCTTTCCCCTGTTGTGTTACCGTTCACTAATTTACTGTATCACTATTCACTATAGCCCAGGTATACCTTGATACCAATATGTAAACATCGGCCTCGTGGCCTAGAGCTGTGATTATGCTGTTTAACACCAAAGTTCTAATGATATCACCGTGTTTATTTTATGTGCGGTTATACATTTTGTGATATCCTAGATCCGTGATCCGTCACTGTAACTCTTAGATGCTCGATTATATTAAGGATTATTGTGAAGCGCGCAAGTCTCCCTCACGACTGCGGGATGACTGAGTGTCAACTAGGTGAGTACACCTAGTTGTACTCACCTAGTTGTGCTTGCGTGGGTTGAGCTCTGGCTCTTTGGTCCCGCCTCTCAACATGTCAGTCAACTGACGTACAGATTCCTGAGCCTACTGGACTATCATATCTACATTTAAAACTGTGTATGGAGTCAGCTTCCATCACATCACTGCCTAATGCATTCCATCTGTTAACTAGTCTGACACTGAAAAAGTTCTTTCTAGTGTCCCTGTGGCTCATTTGGGTACTCAGTTTCCACCTTTGTCCCCTTGTTCACGTACGACCCGTGTTAACCAGTTTATCTTTATCTACCCTGTCAATTCCTCTGAGAATTTTGTAGGAAGTGATCACGGTTTCCCTTACTCTTCTGTCTTCCAATGTCTTGAGGTGCATTTTACACAGCCTTTCCTCGGAACTCATGCCTCTTAGTTCTAGGACTAACCTAGTGGCATACCTCTGCACTTTTTCATGCTTCGCCTTGTGCTTGACAAGGCACGGGCTCCATGTGTGTTTGTGTATGTGTACTCACCTAGTTGTACTCACCTAGTTGTGCTTGCGGGGGTTGAGCTCTGGCTCTTTGGTCCCGCCTCTCAACCGTCAATCAACTGGTGTACAGGTTCCTGAGCCTACTGGGCTCTATCATATCTACACTTGAAACTGTGTATGGAGTCAGCCTCCACCACATCACTTTCTAATGCATTCCATTTGTCAACCACTCTGACACTAAAAAAGTTCTTTCTTATACCCTCCCTGAACCCATGTTGGCGATTTGTCACGAAGTCCCTTCTCTCCAGATGTGCTACCAGTTTTTTTTCTCACGATCTTCTCCATCACCTTGCATTGTATACAAGTCAAGAACACTGGCCTGTAGTTCAGTACCTCTTGCCTGTCGCCCTTTTTGTATATTGGGACCACATTTGCCGTCTTCCATATTTCTGGCAGGTCTCCCGTCTCCAGTGACCTACTATACACTATGGAGAGTGGCAAGCAAAGTGCCTCTGCACACTCTTTCAGTACCCATGGCGAGATCCCATCTGGACCAACAGCCTTTCTAACATCCAGGTCCAGCAGGTGTCTCTTGACCTCCTCTCTCGTAATTTCAAACTCTTCCAAGGCCGCCTGGTTTACTTCCCTTTCTCCTAGCACAGTGACCTCACCTTGTTCTGTTGTGAAGACCTCTTGGAACCCTCTTGTTGAGTTCATCACACACCTCTTTGTCATTCTCTGTATACCTGTCATCGCCTGTTCGAAGTTTCACTACCTGTTCTTTCACTGGTGTTTTCCTTCTGATGTGACTGTGGAGCAGCTTTGGTTCGGTCTTGGCTTTGTTTGCTATATCATTTTCATAACTTTTCTCTGCTTCTCTTCTCACCCTGACATACTCATTCTTGGTTCTCTGGTATCTCTCTCTGCTTTCTGGTGTTCTGTTATTCCGGAAGTTCCTCCACGCCTTTTTGTTCAGTTTCTTTGCTTCCATACATGCCCTATTATACCATGGATTCTTCTGTTGCTTCTCGGATTTTTCCTTTTGGCCGGTATGTATCTGCTTACTGCCTCCTGACACTTTCGGGTGACATAGTCCATCATATCTTGTACAGACTTATATCTGAGGTCTGTGTCCCAAGGTATTTTCCTTAGGAAACTTCTCATCTCCTCATAATTTCCCTTTCGGTATGCCAGCCTTTTGTTTCATAGTTCTTTTTTGGGGAGATAAGTCCTAGCTCTACCAGGTACTCAAAGTTCAATACACTGTGATCACTCATTCCCAAGGGCGCTTCCATCTTGACTTTCCTTATATCCCACTCATTTAGGGTAAATATCAAATCAAGCATTGCTGGTTCATCCTCTCCTCTCATTCTTGTTGGATCCTTGATGTGCTGGCTTAGAAAGTTTCTTGTTGCCACGTCCAGCAGCTTAGCTCTCCATGTTTCTGGTCCTCCATGCGGGTCTCTGTTCTCCCAATCTATCTTCCCACGGTTGAAGTCTCCCATGATTAGTAGTCCAGATCCATTCCTGCTAGCAAAAGAAGCTGCTCTCTCTATTATGTTAATGGTGGCCATATTGTTTCTATCATATTCCTGTCTGGGTCTTCTGACATTTGGTGGCGGATTATATATGACTACAACTATAATTGTTTGCCCTCCAGTTGTTATTGTTCCTATTATGAAACCTTCAAATCCCTGAACAACCAACTCCTCAAAATCCCAGCCTTTTCTTACCAGCAGAGCTACACCATGTGTGTGTGTGTGTGTGTGTGTGTGTATACTCACCTAGTTGTACTCACCTAGTTGTGCTTGCGGGGGTTGAGCTCTGGCTCTTTGGTCCCGCCTCTCAACGGTCAATCAAAAGGTGTACAGGTTCCTGAGCCTATTGGGCTCTATCATATCTACACTTGAAACTGTGTATGGAGTCAGCCTCCACCACATCACTTCCTAATGCATTCCATTTGTCAACCACTCTGACACTAAAAAGTTCTTTCTAATATCTCTATGGCTCATTTGGGTACTCAGTTTCCACCTGTGTCCCCTAGTGCGTGTGCCCCTTGTGTTAAACAGCCTGTCTTTATCAACCCTGTCAATTCCCTTGAGGATCTTGAATGTAGTGATCATGTCCCCCCTAACTCTTCTGTCTTCCAACGAAGTGAGGTTTAATTCTCGTAGTCTCTCCTCGTAGCTCATACCTCTCAGCTCGGGTACTAGTCTGGTGGCAAACCTTTGAACCTTTTCCATTTTAGTCTTATGCTTGACTAGATATGGACTCCATGCTGGTGCCGCATGTACACACCTCTTTGTCATTCTCTGTGTACCTGTCCTCGCCCACCCTAAGTTTCATCACCTGTTCCTTCACTGTTGTCTTCCTCCTGATGTGGCTGTGGAGTAGCTTGGGTTCGGTCTTGGCTTTATTAGCTATATCATTTTCATACCTTTTCTCAGCTGCTCTTCTCACACTAACATACTCGTTCCTGGCTCTCCGGTATCTCTCTCTACTTTCTGGTGTTCTGTTATTACGGAAGTTCCTCCATGCCTTTTTGTTCTGCTTCTTTGCTTTCATACATTCCCTATTAAACCACGGCTTCTTCCTTTGCTTCTCTGTTTTTTTCTGTCGGGCTGGGACAAACCTGCTTACAGCCTCCTGACATTTTTGGGTGACATAGTCCATCATGTCTTGTACGGACTTGGTTCCGAGTTCTGTGTCCCAATGTATATCCCATAGGAATTTATTCATTTCCTCATAGTTTCCCTTTCGGTACGCTAGCCCTTTGGTTCCCAGTGTTTTTTGGGGGGTGAAAATTCCCAGCTCAACCAGGTACTCAAAGCTCAATACACTATGATCACTCATTCCCAAGGGGGATTCCAACTTAACTTCCCTTACACACTTCCCTTGTGTGTGTGTGTGTGTGTGTGTGTGTGTGTGTGTGTGTGTGTGTGTGTGTGTGTGTGTACTCACCTAATATATATTTAATTTGTGTGTGTGTGTGTGTGTGTGTGTGTGTGTGTGTGTGTCTGTGTGTGTGTGTGTGTGTGGTGTGTGTGTGTGTGTGTGTGTGTGTGTGTGTGTGTGTGTGTGTGTGTGTGTGTGTGTGTGTGTGTGTGCGCGCGCGCGCGACCATGCGTCTTGTCTCATGGGCCGGACAGCGTGATTGATCACGCTCTGTGAGGGAACTCCCGCCTATGATTACCTCACCTTATCCTTGGGTCCCTCCTAGGGTCATAACACAGTTATCATCACTCATGTCACAGGGTTTGGATTTCTTATTTTCTTGATAAATCAATCAATCAAGCAACAACTTCTCATCCTCTGTAGATGAGAAGTATTCATAATTATGGATGCTTTGAGCCGTGCCAAACATTTATATGAAAAGACATATATTCAGTTTATTAAGAACAAAATAATGTCGCTAAACAGGTATATCAAAGACTGAAATAGACTTGAAACTGCCTGAGTATTGTCCTGTGCTTACCCAGCACAAGGCTTAAAGCCAGGCAACAATGTGAACAAATTTGTAACTCAATTTCCACTTGTGTCGTATAAACAGACTATGTAATTAATGTGTTGTTTGAGCTTCTCATTGCCTCAGAGTATTCTGGCAGGCAGGACGGAAGTGTAGCGGGTCGTAACTCGCTGTGTATCGCCACACTTTAAGGTCACAGTATTAACTTTAGTGACTGATTCCTTTAGAGGTAATGAGAACGTCACGTGGTCTCGGCTCTATTGCAGCTTTGACACGGTGTACCAGGGTATATTATAGCAGTATAACGTATGTGTCCTCAGTACGACTGTGGTAGTGAATGTAGAACCCAGCGGTTACTCCTCTCTATTGATCGAAACCCACACTAATGATCAAAGTTGCCACACTTATCCTGGTAAAGTCTTTCAATGGGGACAATGATAGAAACTACTGGGAATCCTACAGGAGACCTACAGTCAGGTCATTAAAATAATCCCTTGAAACAACAAGACAGCATAGTCGTGTCTAGCAGGCCTAATAAACATCACCTGGGATAGCATAATTCTGAAATAATTGTGTGGTTGCCTTACCCCTCAACGATTTACTGTGAAGGTTCACTTGTAAAAGATTTCTCCCTCACAGAACTCCACTACTGACGAGGGTTCAGATGCCTTGTTGTGGTGACTGAACCACCACTAACTGTGTCCAACACTGTGTTACCTTGACTACACACTCAAAAATGAAGTCATTCCGCGAAATAACGTTACAGTGAAAGCACGCCTTATTGGCGTGCTGAGATAATATTAGGCCCAGACCCTCATCAATCACGGGAGAGTGGAGGATTATGCTCACAAGTAATTTTCAAAATATACAAATAAAACTATCGCTTAACAAATCATTTTAAATCGTTTATAAAACGAATAATACAAAATGATGTCTCTGCTCATATCTCCTGAAGCTCAAATTATCATTATCGTTTCTCACCAGTTCCGTGCTTCACTTACAAATCATATAACTTGCTTAATTAAAATGTAAATCAAAGTACTGAAACACATTACAAAGATGCGCGCAGTTCCTGACAGAAGGCAACAGATGGCACCACCAGTGTTGTGATGACGTCTCAGTACCTCATCGTAAACACAGGGCTATATACATAATGGGGTGTACCCCATTTCTCGGTGTATATACGCGTTGAGGTTCTCAACCTATGAGGACTATGTTCAGAAATTCAGAATTCTTGCTGGTTGGCAAGTAAGTATTTATGTGGCCTTAATAACCCTCCGGAGTTAGTCACACCTTGAGTCCTGAACAACACCATCGTCCTAGCTACGTCTATGAGACAGCCTCACCAGTGTTTAGTGTTGCGGTGACGTCTGTGAGACAACGTCACCAGTGTTTAGTGTTGCGGTGACGTCTGTGAGACAACGTCACCAGTGTTTAGTGTTGCGGTGACGTCTGTGAGACAACGTCACCAGTGTTTAGTGTTGCGGTGACGTCTGTGAGACAACGTCACCAGTGTTTAGTGTTGCGGTGACGTCTATGGGACAATGTCACCAGTGTTTAGTGTTGCGGTGACGTCTGTGAGACAATGTCACCAGTGCTTAGTGTTGCGGTGACGTCTGTGAGACAATGTCACCAGTGCTTAGTGTTGCGGTGACGTCTGTGAGACAATGTCACCAGTGTTTAGTGTTGCGGTGACGTCTGTGAGACAACGTCACCAGTGTTTAGTGTTGCGGTGACGTCCTTGTTCATTGTTTACTTGGAAGTAGCTCTAAACATAATTCGTTTTATGTTCAATTTGTGTTTTAGAGAACTTCCATTCAAGGTTTTTGTCATTTTTGTGTTATATAACCAATTGTTATGACTATGCCAGGCACATCTGACAAAAAACTAAAGTTCAAGTACAGATGAGGCATTGGAAGTTTACCTCACGCAAACTTCAGAATTGGTATCTTATGTAAAATTTTTAATTATTATCTCATATAAATATTGAAATTATTATTTCATGAAAACATTTAATAAATTATGTTTTCTCTTCCTTGAGAACAAAATCAGGTTCAAGTAAGTGAGAGAAGTCGGCTCTGTGATCACTCACTACTCGACACGGTAAACATTCTATACATAAAACATATATATACCTGGATGATAATATATGTCATAGAGAGCGTGGCTGGCAGTTTATCTTCCCTGGTCAACACTACTATGGAGAAGTTGCACTCTCTCTCTCTCTCTCTCTCTCTCTTCCTCTCTCTCTCTCTCTCTCTCTCTCTCTCTCTCTCTCTCTCCTCTCTCTCTCTCTCTCTCTCTCTCTCTCTCTCTCTCTCTCTCTCTCTCTCTCTCCCTCTCACTCTCTCTCTCTCTCTCTCTCTCTCTCTCTCTCTCTCTCTCTCTCTCTCTCTCTCTCTCTCTCTCTCTCTCTCTCCTCTCTCTCTCTCTCTCTCTCTCTCTCTCTCTCCTCTCTCTCTCTCTCTCTCTCTCTCTCTCTCTCACAGAGGTTGGTCATTATAGGAGGCTCTCAAGGTGGCCACTGTAGAACCGATGTTTCTAAATGTGAATCGGAGTTGTCTAATGCGACCTTGTAGGGCACCTCCCCACCAACAATCATCGTCAGAGTAGTCAGTTCACAGAAGTTTTTATCTCAAAGGGCTAGTATAGGCTGAAGCTTCTTTTATGGCACGTATTCGGCAAGTTTGCAAATATGAAGGAGAAGAGATTTCCTAAAACACCATTTGCTTAACATCTAATTTACTGAACACACAACGGGAACAAATTACGTTCACATGGAATTGGGTGATAAATGACTACTACGGAATGTGCTATTAGCAAAAGTGAGCGTCGACTGTGTCCCCAGGCCACAGACAATTTGGGCAATTAGGAGCTCAAAATGATGCTATGGAATAATTTGGGCATTCATGTAACTCACATATGTTGTAAAACTCCTTCACAACATCGTGGGTAAACGAGAACTGTTATCTGTGTAAAAAGATGTATAAAACCATCTATATAACGATATGTATATATATATATATATATATATATATATATATATATATATAATATATATATATATATATATCTATATATATAATATATATATATATATATATAATGGGTCTTCCGAAGTCCATAAGCAATCCAGCTGGGATCGCCCCATTGCCGACCAAGAAGCCGCGACTTTGCTAGAAGCTGCGACAACACCACATGACACTGCCCGACTTAGAGCTGTAGCAGCTCCCCATGCAGGTGACTTCCTATTAGCAACCACAATGTCAGCATCCCGCACCCGTTTCACACCGCAGGCCGTCCGATTTGCCATGGCTCTCCGCCTAGCTGCCCCAATCCACACCGAATACAGGTGTATTTGCGGCGAGGTAGTGGCTGACAAGAAGGGACGGAATGGCCTTCTCTACCAAAGGACAGGATATATATATATAATATATATATATATATATATATATATATATAATATATATATATATATATATATATATATATATATATATATTATATAAAACCGCATATTCAGTATTTACTATCTTCTGATTTAGGGCTTCTATCTCTCTAACTATTTTCTTAGCATCAGGACTTAGCTGAAATAGGAGTTCTCCAAACTCATTTTCGTAGTTTCAAGGTGAAAAAAGCGTGAATTACTATAGAATGTATTTCACTTATTTATACAATTTGCACAACGTTTCGAACCTCCGTGGTGCATTCTCAAGTGAAAAGAATTTTCAGAACTGGTTGACTTATACCTGCACTGGGTCAGGTGATAAGACAATAAAGGTAAAAACATGGGGGATACATAAGGGATAATGGAGGATGAAGCACATAACAACATAAGAATAACGGTAACTGCGGAAGGCCTATTGGCCAATTTCGCAGCCTTAGGAGCTGCCTTTTCGAGGCAGCTCCTATCTACATACAAAGATTAATCAGGTGTAATTGTCCTGTTATGTTGAACAGTGTCTTCTGTGTTGAAATTGAAATTGAAATTGAAATAAGTTTATTGAGGTAAAATACACACAAAGGGATGAGGTAGCTCAAGCTATTCTCACCCCATTCAGTACAACGTGTTAATATATACATAGACACACATCACAAATAAACACATTACCAAACATTCTGAGAGGTAAACATATACATTTCCTCCTTCACAGTAGTATGGTATCAGACGTACACACAAATACTTTTATGACCTAGGTATACTGTATAGACAATTTGCAATACACCTGCAGATAATTCAACAAAATATTACAATCTTGGTGCAAATTCTTATATCTCTCAAGAATATCATCAACCTTTCCGTTGTGACACATCCAGGCTATTTGTTCAGGAACAGTCCTTATCTCAGTGTTTCTATATACATTAATCAACGGACAATCAAGAATATAATGGGCAAGGGTGTGAGACCTTAACATACCACATAGTTTACACTTCGTGTCATTATCATGAACATCTATCCCATATTCCCAGTAATATTTGTACCCAAGCCTGAGCCGCATGTACACAGAGTCACTCCAAGCATTTCTCCTTTTACCATAAGTGAAATGGGTGTTTTGACTCACATACATGTAGTGTTGCATAGTTTGACTACTCTCATACATTATCTCTCTCCTCTCCACTCCCGCCTGTGCCTGAATATTTCTGATTTTGCTTCTTATTTGTCTCATTGTGAATTCACATTCATGTCAACTTGTGGTCTTGATGTGGCACGTTTGGCCAGTCATCCGCCACCTCGTTTGGCACTATTCCAACATGAGATGGAATCCACATGAATTTCACACTATAACCTTTCAGCTGTATCTCAGTTATTCTTCTCTTACAGTCCTCCACTATAGACATGAAGACTGGGTTTCGACTGTTTAAGGACTCCAGTGCTCCTCGGCTATCAACAAATACAAAAACATTTTGTCGTCATGACTACTTCCTCCAAACACGCCAGAACGGCCTGCAGTTCAGCTTGTGTGGATGATATATAATTACTAAGCCGGAGTTCAATTATCCTGTCCACAGTCCCAAACTCCGTATAATCCCTTATTAGGACACCACACCCGGCCCTGCCATCCTCCGCCACCGACCCGTCGCAATATACATGTAAACTGTTGCCTCTTGGTAACCGAGATATCATGCTTCCATACATACACCGTAATTGTCCCGGTTCATGATGAATCTTTTTCACCTTGAGGGGTACAATTTCGACGTCTATTTTCTGTACTTTCCAGGGACAGACATATTACACTGTCGGGAGGGTTTACAGCAGTCAAGTACGTCGTATTCCCTGAGGTCATGAGCTAATCCCCTCGTGTAGCGTGTCTCCCTCAGTTTCCTGGAAGTGTGTACGTCACTCAAGCAGGTCTGAACGCTCTCAAACAGCTTATCCCCTCCTTTTCCTCCGCATCAAACGAATAGATACTCTAGTGTTAATGTCACGGACTCTATCACACACACTCTGTAAATTTTTCCATTCTCATTATTTCAATCATTGCATTTCTTTGACATCCAAGAATAATCCTCATAGCCTCGTTCTGTATCAGCTCTATTCTTTGAATTCTGCCTTGGCCTGTGTAAGACAATACGGGTGCTGCGAATTCTATCAGGGACCGAACAGTGCTTATGTATAACATCCGTAAGATAGGTACCCCAACACCTTTACCAAAAAAATCCAGTGCTTTTAGAGGATGCAGACGGGCTTTACATAAGGTGCTGATATGATTTATTTCAGCATTTTTACTCTCACATGTGTATCCAACATACATGCCCAGATACTTGTACTTCTGTACACGGCTCAGTTCCACACCATTTAGAGTAAGTGTTATATTTCTTCGTTTCCTATACTCGTATTTGGTTTTATCTGCATTTATAACTAAGCCTAACTTGTGACAGGTTGTACCAAGTATGTTAAGAGCAGTTTGAATTTTGTTCCAGAAGTGCCTTGTATAAGAATGTCATCAGCATATATGATCGTCGTGACCCCTGGAGATACATCTCTGATGCTAATCTGTTCATTAATACATTGAATAAGGTGGGACTTAATGCTCCCCCTTGTGGGGTACCTAACTGAAACCTCCGTTCCTCAGACATGTATCCCTGGTAATACACCTGACCTTTCTGCCTTGTAGATAATCCCTTATCCAGTGTAGCAATCTCCCTGTTATTCCCAGATTGGTTAATTCGTATAAGATTATTTCCCCATTGGCTTTATCAAATGCTCCTTGTAGATCAACAAAAACTCTACAATTGTCATCCACATTAGTCAAACACTTTAAGAGACTCTTCTGTGTTGGCATCGTTATGTTCTGGTCTTGTCTTTACTCTCATGGTAGGTAGAGTAAATAGTTCCGTGATTTTGGTGTTCATGGTAGGTTGTTCTATTCTTATGTGAATTGCTTCAAGAATTTGGAATCTTTTTGCATCTTGGGTTTTGTCTATTATACAGATATTTTTGTTCAACATTTCTCTTGTTAGAGTGATGTCATGGGCTTGTCTCATGTGATTTTTGGGGGCACCGGATTGAAGATGACATGTCAAACGCCTCGTCAGCTTGGTCGACGTCATACCTATGTACTTAGATTGAAAGTTACATCTTTCGTTGAGGGCAAGTGTACATGTATGCAACGCTTGACTGCTGTAGAGGGTTCTCCATCGGCTTCGGCCTGTTTTTGTTAAGGAGTTCGGAAGTTTTCTTGGTTTTGTAGAATATGATCAGGGCCCTGATCAGGTTCTGGTTTTATAGAATATTATCTGGAATATGTAGATCCTGATCATATTAGCACGATCGACATAAGCGTTGACAACACTCCTCTTGTACCTGTCTGGGCAGTCACTCTTGGCATTGAAGCACATTCCTATGTTGGTTTCCTTATTGTAGACTGCAGTCTACACTAAGGAAACCAACATAGGAATGTACTGTAGACTGCAGTCTACACTGAAGTCTTCCTTAGTGTAGACTGCAGTCTACGCTAAGGAAACCAACATAGGAATGTGCCTCAATGCCAAGAGTGACTGCCCAGACAGGTATAAGAGGAGTGTTGTCAACGCTTATGTCGGCCCGTACTCTCAGCCACAGCTCAGATTGGAAGCAAGTCGATGAAGAACTCTGTAGGGTAAGGAAGGTCCTAGTCAACAACGGCTTTTCTAACGGTTTCGTTGAAGACATCATAAATAGAAATGTGAAACGCCATTCAAGCTCTTGAAGAGTCAACCAACACAACACTTGTACCCCTATTAGACTATTTTACAGGATCTTCTTTTCGACGGCTCATACAGCAGTGGAAAGGGTCTTGAAGGATATTGTTAATAGGAACGTTTTCCCTACAGACAGAAATCAGAAAATACAGTTGACAATATATTATAAAACCAAAAAAAAAAAACGGCCAATCTACTCATGAAAAACTCTCCTAGGACCAAGCAGAACGCCTTAAAGGAGACCAACGTCGTCTATCTTTTAAATGCCCACTTGGAGACTGTAAGCCCCAAAGAACTCAATATATAGGCAAGACAACAACGTCTCTTTCCAGGCGATTAACAATGCATAAGCAACAGAACTCCATCAAAGAACATATAATCTCCCCTCACAACCAGACCAACACCAGAGAAATCTTAAGAAACAACACAGAAATACTCGATAGGTACATTGATAGCAGGCGGCTCGACATCAGTGAGGCATTACACATCAAAAAGTCAACACCAGCAGCTAACAGCCAATTAATGCACAACTATATTCTTCCCAGTTCAAGACCCTGAACCAATATGGAAGCAGCAAGAGGAAGTATGGGCCAATAGGCCTTCTGCAGTTCTCTTATCCAATTTATACCCATTGTTCTGTGTTCTGACTTGTGTTTGTTATAAGTTTGCTCACCTCACTCAAAATGAGTATAAGTTTGATGAATCTGTGTGTAAATTAAGTCTTTGAAAATGTAATAAACATTATGAAACGCGTTCAGGCGTCAGACAATTAAAAAAATAATTTTGGAGAACTGATATTTGTATTACCCCGACAGTGAAGAAAAACATAGGAAATATTGAGAAAATTCGTGTTAGAATTATTAATCTTACCTTTACGGTCATATTCAACAACATATGTTTACAAGAAATACTGCTACCAATATATATATATATATATATATATATATATATATATATATATATATATATATATATATATATATATATATATATATATGACAATGTCAGATCACGGAGGAAAAATGAAACAGGAATTTCCTTAAGTACCTTCGTATATTAATACATCTTCAGAAGGAGTCCATGTATTAATATACGAAAGTACTTAAGGAAATTCCTGTTTCATTTTTCCTCCGTGGTCTGACATTGTCACATTTTTAATCACGTGTTTATTTTCGTGATATACACACACACACACATATATATATATATATATATATATATATATATATAATATATATATATATATATATATATATAATATAATATATTATAATATATATATATATTATATACATATATATATATATTGGTAAAATTAACGAAAAAAAAAAATACTAATAATATTGTCAATGTAGTTAATAACAATCCAATTAATAATAATGTTGACATTAATCACAACCACAGCAAACATAGTAGTAATTGCTCATCGGAATTTTTTTTTTTTTTAAATATTCATGTCATGAATTTTATACTAACAATAATTAAACCCCTTAAAAAAATTCATATTTATTCATTTATTTTTTTCCTCAGGTTCCAGTAGAAAGGTTGTTGAGATGGAGGAGGCTCCTGGCGACGGCACTGGAGGCGGCGATGGTGGCGGTATCGTCAGCGGCATCAGGCTTGGACGAGGCATGGTTGGCGGGGGTCATGTGGTGGGGGTCGGCGGCGTGGTTGGGGTGGGCGGCGTGGTGGGTGTCGCCGGTGTGGTGGGGGCCAGGTGCTCCGTAGACAATGGTTCCTTCAGCTCCTGCAACGGTGACCTTCTGACCACTACCTCCAGAGATTTTCTGGGACCCCGCAGCAAACCGGTGAGTCAGCGGTCTGGCTCGGTAACTCGGTAACTATTGCTGGTAAACTGAATATGTCAGACACTATAACTTGCAAACTGGGTACGTCAGGAACTATAGCCGGTAAACTGGATAGATCAGGAACAATAGCCAGTAAACTGGGTATGCCGGATACTAGAGCCGGTTAACTCCAGAGTTCAATTATCCCCTACGTAAAGGGAAGCAATCCTAGCATCACCAATTTAACAGTAATGGTAACAAGCCATTCAGGCTTGTTCGCATTTGTGTTCCTCACGTGTGCCCTAAAGAATGAGATGATTTGATAAAACACTATGCCCCATGATTACCATCAGAGTGCTGGCGGGATGATGGGGAAATATCCTCGGCTACCATCATCTTTTGTCCGGTCGAGTGGTCAAGGTGTCACCAGCTGTATTGTGCTCCAGGCAGTATGGGTTCGAGTCACTTCTGGGATGTGAGTTTTCGGTTGCATATATGCCTGGGGACCATTTATGCTTGTTCGCATATATATATATATATATATATATATATATATATATATATATATATATATATATATATATATATAATATATATATATTTCTTTTTTTTGTGAGGGTACCACCTATGGTACCAATGTGGGGACCCATAGCCTCGGAGAAGAAAATAAAAAGTATTCAGAGGAGACCTTGTGGTTTCTCACTGAACACTAATATTATCTTCTCCTACCACCCCCATTCTTTTGTATGTACACATATATATTTACTTTATTTGAACTTTTTATTTATATATATATATATATATATATATTATATATATATATATATATATATACTATATATATATATATATATATATATATATATATATATATATATATATATGTCGTACCTAGTAGCCAGTACGCACTTCTCAGCCTACTATGCAAGGCCAAATTTGCCTAATAAGCCAAGTTTTCCTGAATTAATATATTTTCTCTAATTTTTTTTTATGAAATGATAAAGCTACCCATTTCATTATGTATGAGGTCAATTTTTTTTTATTGGAGTTAAAATTAACGTAGATATATGACCGAACCTAACCAACCCTACCTAACCTATCTTTATAGGTTAGGTTAGGTTAGGTAGCCGAAAAAGTTAGGTTAGGTTAGGTTAGGTAGGTTAGGTAGTCGAAAAACAATTAATTCATGAAAACTTGGCTTATTAGGCAAATTTGGTCTTGCATAGTAGGCTGAGAAGTGCGTTCTGGCTACTAGGTACGACATATATATATATATATATATATTATATATATATATATATATATATATATATATATATATATATATATATATATATATATATTATATATATATTATATATATATATATTGTCAATGTAATCTCTCTAGGAAGGAGATTAGGCTTGCTCCATCGTCGCTCATTCTACCACACCACGTCTACATATTCAAGAATTACAGCGACAACAACAACTAGTGCTCATACGTCTAGACAGTGTACCACCAGGCTACCTTCCCCAGGGCCTGTCAGCCCACCGCACCTGGTGACGGCTCCAGGATCACGCCACTGGCTGGTAACAAGCAAGCCGATTGTTTGTACATTCTGGCTCCTAGTTATCGCTACACCAGCGCCACCTGGACGGCCGTTTTTCCATATAAATAGAAGCCGGCCCACCTCCATCAGCCGAATACTCTCTCGTGCTCAGGCTGTCAGACCAACCCTCAGACTACCTGGCGTGGTGATAGATCTACACAGTCTAGCATACAGTATTTTCAAGCACCAATTTTATTTCATGTTCTGTAACGTAACGTTAAATTGATTGATTGATTGTTTTGCACCCTGTGAATAAGGGTCAAGTTTTTATGCAGCTATTTTCGGTTTGAGATTTGTCTAATTGAATTTTTCATATTTAAGTATTTAAATTTTCCATTCCCTATGTTTTATCCTGTAATTATTACACCGTAAAGAAGTCAACATTGCAGTTTTATTTTAATTTGTTTTCACTTTTTTTATATGTTCGTGGCATTCCATCTGCCCTAAACCACTGCACTTAGTGATTTTACTGTATCAATATTATACATGCATACATATATTATATACTATATATATATTAGGGAATAAATGGAGGGACGAAGCACATACAGAGATTAATCAGATGTATTAGGCCTGTTATGTTGAACTGTGTCTTCTATGTTGGCATCGTTATATTCTGGTCTTGTCCTTACTCTCATGGTGGGTAGAGTAAATAGTTCTGTGATTTGGGTGTTCATGGTAGGTTGTTCTATTCTTATGTGAATTGCTTCAAGAATTTGTTAACTTTTTACATCATGAGTTTTTTCTATTATACAGGTAATTGGTTAAACATTTCTCTTGTTAGAGTGATGTCATGGGCTTGTCTCGTGTGATTCCTAGGGGCACCGGATTGAAGATGGCATGTCAAACGCCTCGTCAGCTTGGTCGAAGTCATACCTATGTACTTAGATTGAAGGTTACATCCTTCGTGGGGGCAAGCGTACATGTATACAACGCTTGACTGCTGTAGAGGTTTCTCCGTCGGATTCGGGCTGTTTTTGATAAGGATGTCGGAAGTCTTCTTGGTTTTGTAGAATATAATCAGGTCTTTGTTTTGTTTAATAATAGGTGAATTAGCCGAAAACGCGTTAAGCATTCTCTATTTTTCACATGTGGTTATTCTGCATACTTGAATAAGTGTTTTTGTGATCATTGTTGCATATATATATATATATATATATATATATATATATATATATATATATATATATATATATATATATATATATATATATATATATATATATATATATATATATATATATATATAGGGAAGGGAGTACCACCTCTGGCTGGAAGAAGGGGGACCCATAGCCTCGGAGGAAACCACACATAACGCATTGGAGGGAATGTGTATTCCCTCTAATACAGTTTCTGTGTGCTTTTCTCCTACCACCCCCTTCCCTTTTTTTTTCCTTTATTGTGTATTTAAAGGTTACAAAACATACAAGACAAATGCCTAAAGGTTATGGATCTCTTGAAGCTCCTCCGCTTCTGGACAGGAACCGAGGACGCAGCAAGCATTTCCCCTCTGGATCGCCACACTGAGACGCTGAAATAAAAAACTGGAAGCCCTTGGGTCTCTGGTGACGTCAATGAGCTTGGACCCCAATTCCTTGAGAAATCCCAAGGCACTCTTGCCCCAGGGGCCATGCGTCTCAGACGCTATGGGAACAAAGAGGTATTGACCTTCCAGTCACCTGTACTTGAGTGATTTTGCTGTTTCCCTGTGGTTCGCCGCCCCACCTGCTTGATCAGCTCCGAAGTGTACATAGGTGTCAGCCAGGGTGGATACACATGTGTAGTCCCACACCAAACTGTCTACCCTCCTTCCATGAGTATATGGTGATGCCATCAGGGCGAAGTGCTGGGAAATCCGGGGTTTGGACCCCTGGGATGCGAGGTTCTCTCTCCGCTGGGCACCCAGCTGAGACGAGGCTTCTCTTGATGATGTCATTGACCTCGTTGTGTCTTGCATGCCAGCCCTTTGTGCTTCTGCAATGCAACCCATGCAGTCCGTATTGGTCTGCTTCCACCCTGTTGCAAATACACTTGTATTCAGTGTGAATTGGGGCACCAAGGCGGAGGGCCACTGCTACACGAAGGGATTCTGGATCTAGGCGCGTGCCCATTGCAGACATGGGTACTGCCAGGAGGAAGTCTCCTGCATGGGGGGCACGCACTGCTCTGAGGCGGGCTTTCTCCTTGTCTGATGTTTGCGACGCTTAGCATGGCATCAGCTACTTTTTCCACTAGAGGGTGGTCCCAGCCGGACTGTTTGTGTTGTTTTGTTGGCTCTATAATGGTTGCTGGGGCTGCAAGAACATTCCACTGATTTGAACATTCAGTGAAAGCAGGATCGTGTATTCCTGCTGAATCTCTCAGGGTTGCAGGTAAAATATCACTGACGAGGTCGTGCGATGCATGAGAGGAGGAAAGGAAGGCTGGTAGAGCAATTTGGGAGGCTGTGCGGACACCAAGGCCGCCGAGTCTTACAGGAAGGGTTGCTTGCTCCCACTGAGAGTCGTCCAATGGCAGGTTCAGGACTTTCACCAGCATGGACCTCAGAAGGGTGTCATACACATTAACTTAGGGCTGCTGTAGGATGGAGAACATCTCAGAAAGTAGGTCAATTTAGGGAGAGACAGGCATCTTGTAAGGAGAAAGAGAGCATCATGGGCATCAATCTTGTGAATCCTGTCCTGCATTCTCTTTAGGTCAGTGATTTTTGCAGCCAGGACCTCCTCGATTGCTCGTGGGCCAATGGGGGCACCCAGGAGAGTGCAGTCCGGTGGCTCGACAACGAGAATGTCTGGAAGAGCATTTTGTATTTGCCCAGTGATGTCTGGGTTGCGGGAGATTATTTCACATTTGGATGCATTGAGAATGAGGCCTAACGCTGCTCCCTGCTCCTGGATTTTCCTTATATCCCCCAAAATGGTTTCCGGAGTTCCAGCTAGAGTGCCATCATCCAGGTACCAGATGTTAGCTCGCTTGTCAGACTATCAGTGACCTCTTTGATAGCTAGGCAGAAAAGGAGGGGGGCCAAGGGGTCACCTTGTTGGACACCTTCACAGGAGTTTATTTCATGCTCCCCAAAAAGAAACTTAGAGTCCCCACTGTAGCACGATCGGATGAATGGGTAAAGGGGACGGAAATGGTTGTGTACAGCCCTGAGGACAGCGTCTCGTCTCACTTGATTGAAGGCATTTTTGAAGTCAAGCTTACTAGTGCCTTCTGGTCCGGGAGATCAACAATGTAAGCCCGCGCTGCATGTGCTGCAGCTTCACAACCTAGGGGAATCCCAAACCCGAGCTGATGAGGTTTCAGCAAGGTGGCTGCTTCCTGGCTGATAGATCTCACTGCAGCCTTAGCTACAAGGCGTCGGAGGGTGTTGCCAACGGCAATGGGCCTGATACCCCTATCCTTCTTCTTTAGAGCACAGAGTGCTGCTCCATAAAAGACAGGCCTGATATCCTCTGGGATGCCGCCAGCCAAACACATGTTGGAGAATCTGGTAAGTTCCACTAGAAGGTCCTTTGCAGCATCTCCAAGCACCGGGTTCAGCATTTGTAATCTATATATATATATATATATATATATATATATATATATATATATATATATATATATATATATATATATATATATATATATATATATATATATATATATATATATTATATATATATATATATATATATATATATATATATATATTATATTATATATATATATATATATATATATATTATATATATATATATATATATATATATATGCGAACAAGCCTGAATGGTCCCCAGGACTATATGCGAATGAAAACTCACAACCCCAGAAGTGACTCGAACCCATACTCCCAGAAGCAACGCAACTGGTAACTACAGGGCGCCTTAATCCGCTTGACCATCACGGCCGTCAAAAGGAAGTGATAGCCGAGGCTATTTGAGCCACTTCCCCGACGGCAACTCGGATGGTAATCTTGGGCATAGCATTTCACCAAATCACCTCATTCTTTGGGGCACACGTGAGGAACACAAATGCGAACAAGCCTGAATGGTCCCCAGGACTATATGCGAATGAAAACTCACACCCCAGAAGTGACTCGAACCCATACTCCCAGAAGCAACGCAACTGGTAACTACAGGGCGCCTTAATCCGCTTGACCATCACGGCCGTCAAAAGGAAGTGATAGCCGAGGCTATTTGAGCCACTTCCCGACGGCAACTCGGATGGTAATCTTGGGCATAGCATTTCACCAAATCACCTCATTCTTTGGGGCACACGTGAGGAACACAAATGCGAACAAGCCTGAATGGTCCCCAGGACTATATGCGAATGAAAACTCACACCCCAGAAGTGACTCGAACCCATACTCCCAGAAGCAACGCAACTGGTAACTACAGGGCGCCTTAATCCGCTTGACCATCACGGCCGTCAAAAGGAAGTGATAGCCGAGGCTATTTGAGCCACTTCCCCGACGGCAACTCGGATGGTAATCTTGGGCATAGCATTTCACCAAATCACCTCATTCTTTGGGGCACACGTGAGGAACACAAATGCGAACAAGCCTGAATGGTCCCCAGGACTATATGCGAATGAAAACTCACACCCCAGAAGTGACTCGAACCCATACTCCCAGAAGCAACGCAACTGGTAACTACAGGGCGCCTTAATCCGCTTGACCATCACGGCCGTCAAAAGGAAGTGATAGCCGAGGCTATTTGAGCCACTTCCCCGACGGCAACTCGGATGGTAATCTTGGGCATAGCATTTCACCAAATCACCTCATTCTTTGGGGCACACGTGAGGAACACAAATGCGAACAAGCCTGAATGGTCCCCAGGACTATATGCGAATGAAAACTCACACCCCAGAAGTGACTCGAACCCATACTCCCAGAAGCAACGCAACTGTAACTACAGGGCGCCTTAATCCGCTTGACCATCACGGCCGTCAAAAGGAAGTGATAGCCGAGGCTATTTGAGCCACTTCCCCGACGCAACTCGGATGGTAATCTTGGGCATAGCATTTCACCAAATCACCTCATTCTTTGGGGCACACGTGAGGAACACAAATGCGAACAAGCCTGAATGGTCCCCAGGACTATATGCGAATGAAAACTCACACCCCAGAAGTGACTCGAACCCATACTCCCAGAAGCAAACGCAACTGGTAACTACAGGGCGCCTTAATCCGCTTGACCATCACGGCCGTCAAAAGGAAGTGATAGCCGAGGCTATTTGAGCCACTTCCCCGACGGCAACTCGGATGGTAATCTTGGGCATAGCATTTCACCAAATCACCTCATTCTTTGGGGCACACGTGAGGAACACAAATGCGAACAAGCCTGAATGGTCCCCAGGACTATATGCGAATGAAAACTCACACCCCAGAAGTGACTCGAACCCATACTCCCAGAAGCAACGCAACTGGTAACTACAGGGCGCCTTAATCCGCTTGACCATCACGGCCGTCAAAAGGAAGTGATAGCCGAGGCTATTTGAGCCACTTCCCCGACGGCAACTCGGATGGTAATCTTGGGCATAGCATTTCACCAAATCACCTCATTCTTTGGGGCACACGTGAGGAACACAAATGCGAACAAGCCTGAATGGTCCCCAGGACTATATGCGAATGAAAACTCACACCCCAGAAGTGACTCGAACCCATACTCCCAGAAGCAACGCAACTGGTAACTACAGGGCGCCTTAATCCGCTTGACCATCACGGCCGTCAAAAGGAAGTGATAGCCGAGGCTATTTGAGCCACTTCCCCGACGGCAACTCGGATGGTAATCTTGAGCATAGCATTTCACCAAATCACCTCATTCTTTGGGGCACACGTGAGGAACACAAATGCGAACAAGCCTGAATGGTCCCCAGGACTATATGCGAATGAAAACTCACACCCCAGAAGTGACTCGAACCCATACTCCCAGAAGCAACGCAACTGGTAACTACAGGGCGCCTTAATCCGCTTGACCATCACGGCCGTCAAAAGGAAGTGATAGCCGAGGCTATTTGAGCCACTTCCCCGACGGCAACTCGGATGGTAATCTTGGGCATAGCATTTCACCAAATCACCTCATTCTTTGGGGCACAATTGAGGAACACAAATGCGAACAAGCCTGAATGGTCCCCAGGACTATATGCGAATGAAAACTCACACCCCAGAAGTGACTCGAACCCATACTCCCAGAAGCAACGCAACTGGTAACTACAGGGCGCCTTAATCCGCTTGACCATCACGGCCGTCAAAAGGAAGTGATAGCCGAGGCTATTTGAGCCACTTCCCCGACGGCAACTCGGATGGTAATCTTGGGCATAGCATTTCACCAAATCACCTCATTCTTTGGGGCACACGTGAGGAACACAAATGCGAACAAGCCTGAATGGTCCCCAGGACTATATGCGAATGAAAACTCACACCCCAGAAGTGACTCGAACCCATACTCCCAGAAGCAACGCAACTGGTAACTACAGGGCGCCTTAATCCGCTTGACCATCACGGCCGTCAAAAGGAAGTGATAGCCGAGGCTATTTGAGCCACTTCCCCGACGGCAACTCGGATGGTAATCTTGGGCATAGCATTTCACCAAATCACCTCATTCTTTGGGGCACACGTGAGGAACACAAATGCGAACAAGCCTGAATGGTCCCCAGGACTATATGCGAATGAAAACTCACACCCCAGAAGTGACTCGAACCCATACTCCCAGAAGCAACGCAAACTGGTAACTACAGGGTGCCTTAATCCGCTTGACCATCACGGCCGTCAAAAGGAAGTGATAGCCGAGGCTATTTGAGCCACTTCCCCGACGGCAACTCGGATGGTAATCTTGGGCATAGCATTTCACCAAATCACCGAGTTGCCGTCGGGGAAGTGGCTCAAATAGCCTCGGCTATCACTTCCTTTTGACGGCCGTGATGGTCAAGCGGATTAAGGCGCCCTGTAGTTACCAGTTGCGTTGCTTCTGGGAGTATGGGTTCGAGTCAATTCTGGGGTGTGAGTTTTCATTCGCATATAGTCCTGGGGACCATTCAGGCTTGTTCGCATTTGTGTTCCTCACGTGTGCCCCAAAGAATGAGGTGATTTGGTGAAATGCTATGCCCAAGATTACCATCCGAGTTGCCGTCGGGGAAGTGGCTCAAATAGCCTCGGCTATCACTTCCTTTTGACGGCCGTGATGGTCAAGCGGATTAAGGCGCCCTGTAGTTACCAGTTGCGTTGCTTCTGGGAGTATGGGTTCGAGTCACTTCTGGGGTGTGAGTTTTCATTCGCATATAGTCCTGGGGACCATTCAGGCTTGTTCGCATTTGTGTTCCTCACGTGTGCCCCAAAGAATGAGGTGATTTGGTGAAATGCTATGCCCAAGATTACCATCCGAGTTGCCGTCGGGGAAGTGGCTCAAATAGCCTCGGCTATCACTTCCTTTTGACGGCCGTGATGGTCAAGCGGATTAAGGCGCCCTGTAGTTACCAGTTGCGTTGCTTCTGGGAGTATGGGTTCGAGTCACATCTGGGGTGTGAGTTTTCATTCGCATATAGTCCTGGGGACCATTCAGGCTTGTTCGCATTTGTGTTCCTCACGTGTGCCCCAAAGAATGAGGTGATTTGGTGAAATGCTATGCCCAAGATTACCATCCGAGTTGCCGTCGGGGAAGTGGCTCAAATAGCCTCGGCTATCACTTCCTTTTGACGGCCGTGATGGTCAAGCGGATTAAGGCGCCCTGTAGTTACCAGTTGCGTTGCTTCTGGGAGTATGGGTTCGAGTCACTTCTGGGGTGTGAGTTTTCATTCGCATATAGTCCTGGGGACCATTCAGGCTTGTTCGCATTTGTGTTCCTCACGTGTGCCCCAAAGAATGAGGTGATTTGGTGAAATGCTATGCCCAAGATTACCATCCGAGTTGCCGTCGGGGAAGTGGCTCAAATAGCCTCGGCTATCACTTCCTTTTGACGGCCGTGATGGTCAAGCGGATTAAGGCGCCCTGTAGTTACCAGTTGCGTTGCTTCTGGGAGTATGGGTTCGAGTCACTTCTGGGGTGTGAGTTTTCATTCGCATATAGTCCTGGGGACCATTCAGGCTTGTTCGCATTTGTGTTCCTCACGTGTGCCCCAAAGAATGAGGTGATTTGGTGAAATGCTATGCCCAAGATTACCATCCGAGTTGCCGTCGGGGAAGTGGCTCAAATAGCCTCGGCTATCACTTCCTTTTGACGGCCGTGATGGTCAAGCGGATTAAGGCGCCCTGTAGTTACCAGTTGCGTTGCTTCTGGGAGTATGGGTTCGAGTCACTTCTGGGGTGTGAGTTTTCATTCACATATAGTCCTGGGGACCATTCAGGCTTGTTCGCATTTGTGTTCCTCACGTGTGCCCCAAAGAATGAGGTGATTTGGTGAAATGCTATGCCCAAGATTACCATCCGAGTTGCCGTCGGGGAAGTGGCTCAAATAGCCTCGGCTATCACTTCCTTTTGACGGCCGTGATGGTCAAGCGGATTAAGGCGCCCTGTAGTTACCAGTTGCGTTGCTTCTGGGAGTATGGGTTCGAGTCACTTCTGGGGTGTGAGTTTTCATTCATATATATATATATATATATATATATACATATATATATATATATGTATATATATATATATATTAGAAAAAATAAAGAGCAAAGGAGAAAACCTAGGCATTTTCTTTAAACTATTCAAGTGTAAAATTGGGCTTCTCAAATCTGTGTTGGGTGGAATTCATGTAATCAGACCCGCAGACAGCACTGTCCTCTTCTTGGGTCTAACGGAATGGACGAGATCCTCGGGAAGAAAATCTCGGGCCTCGCAAAATCTTGGAAAACCATTATATGGGCACACTAGAAACGATGAGGTCAGTGACATCATCAAGAGGAGCCTTGCCTCTGCCCAGTGTTCAGCAGAGAGAGAGCCCAATTATCTAATGTACCATAATTCTCCGGCCACAGCCTGTCGACTGGATGTAGTTACATTACGCCCATCAAGAGATGGTAAGCAATTAGCGAGGGACTATACTTGTGTGTGTGTGTCCATTTTGCCAGCCACTTAAATTACCCTCTGTGTCAGCCAAGTGGGAGCTATTGCCACAAAGAGAAAATGAGAATGCAAACAAGTACAAGGAAATAGATCACAGACTAAACTTTCTTCCTGTAGGAGCCGAGACGCTAGGTCTATGGGGAGAGTGTGCACGGAATTTTCCGAAGGACCTGGATTCCAAGCTCATTGAAAGAACAAGAGACCCCTAAAGCAGCAAGCGTTCTTTTCCAGCACCTCAGTGTTGCGATCCACGGGGGAAATGCTCACTGAATCTTTGGTTGTTATTATTTCATTAATTATGATCATAAAATAATTATTATTTCAGTATTACAATGTTATTAGTAATTATATTATTAATAAGGATAATATTATACTTATTATTGAGAAACTGTCTCCAGTTATTTTTATTAATGCTACTTGCATTGCTGTTTTTAATGTTTTGATATATTTTCATTTTGAAAATCTAATTACCAGAATTTTAATCTGTTCTTTAATTATTAGAAGAAGAATCTTACCAAGGTTGTTAATAATAATTGTTAAGAAAGGTACCTTTTAAATACCACATTCATCGTTACTACTGAATAATCCATTATTCAGACTACTGAATAATGTATGCTTTTGATGCGTGTGCTGAGCTGTGTGACTGAGTGCATAATTTATTCCGCACAGCTCATGAAGGTACACACACCACTTGCCTGTGTAAATGACTAGAGAACATATGGCAGAGAGAAGGTCAGTGTCTTGACCTCTAATCTTTTACATTCTGGGTTTGTCATGATAGACTGGGCTTTCATACAGTGTGTCCTCGTGTATGAACTACGGAGGATTTTACACATACAATTTAAACCTTTTCAACCCGTAGGAACGTAAGAGAATATGCTTTAACTTTTCAGGGAAGTTAAGACGGCGCTGACCATATTGGGAATAATATCAGATTAATGAGTTTGTCTTTCCTCAGGGCGATATGCTGGAGACCTTCCGGGGAGGTAGCACGACACTGCCCATCCTGGGAATACAACACCTTGCTGACGACACAGGCAGCCATGTGGTGCTTGAAGGTGGGTTAGGTGATGTTACGGCCACTGTGGGTCGCAACCGGGTTCTTTGCTAGGGGATCCAAAGTACTAGTGTCCGACCCCAAGTCGGTAGTGACTTTCAAGGAGAAGGCGTGCAAATAAAACATAAGGGGGAGGGGAGAGTTGAAAGGAATATGACACTTCATCTTTTATCAATATATTCATATATTATCACTTTCCCATCAACTAAAATAGAATCATTAACGAAGTATTACTACCCTGATCAACCCGTTCTCGCAAATTTAATAAGTCAATATTGACTTATTAAATATGTGCATAGGTGACATACTTAACATAATAGATACCCTTAAAAAGATTCATAGAAAACACCGACCTTACCTAACCTTGTTAGTATCCTAAGATAAGCATCTTATTGCTTCGTAATTACAATTATTACCTAACCTATAATAGGTATAGGTTAAGTAATAATTGTAATTACGAATCAATAAGATTCGTAATTACACGCACACACGCACACACAACTGTCGCTCTCATAAGACACTAAGCGCTCCTCGATGCTCATGCAATGCAGCCTTGTCAACTTCCGTGTTTCCTCAACACGCAGTACCGTCCTCAACCAGTATTGGAACACACCAACGAGTCTACCCTAGCCATGGGCCAGCCTATCTACAGTCTCACTAGGTGCGCCTTGTGAATGCCCACAATCACTCTCCAGCCTGGTGCTGGCAGAGAACATCAGCCTCGCGCTGCTGGGCCTCAACACGAACAAATACAAGGGTAGCGAACCCCTGGCAGGAGCTTCTTGCAACTAGCTAGTTACACTCCTCCGTAGCACCTCACTGTCGGTCGTCTCTTCCTCTAGCTAGTCCCGGCATACGCCGAATTCTGTCACTGCCACTTCATAGGCAGACAGCAGGTACTACTCAGTTCCTCTACGGCACCGTCTCACTGCTCATTTAAAGCAGATTTGAGTTGAGATATAATAGGGTGCCTTGGGTAGACTTACTGTCTTCGTACCACGGCAGCCCTACGTCGGTACTGGTGAAACTAGGACATACCACTTACGGACTCTGACATTGACATACAACTCATATCCCAATAGATGGCGCTGATTGCTAGGCGCCATATCACCAGAGGTCACCTACTGCGACTCATAGGTCTGACCAAGGCACGAATCTAGAGTCTTGCAGGTATCATAGTGCCACCACCAGATGGCGTCGTCCATTTTGTGGGAGTTTAGGGAGCAGATTCACAGATTACCTTAACGTCGCTGCTCAATGTTCCGACGATGGAGTCGGGTTCGTAACAGGTGAGTATGGTGGTGGTGCTTGAAAGTGGGTTAGGTGAGTACAGTGGTGGTGCTTGAAGGTGGGTTAGGTGAGTATAGTGGTGGTGCTTGAAGGTGGGTTAGGTGAGTACAGTGGTGATGCTTGAAGGTGGGTTAGGTGAGTATAGTGGTGGTGCTTGAAGGTGGGTTAGGTGAGTATAGTGGTGGTGCTGGTTGAATGTGGGTTGGAGAGTATAGTGGTGGTGGTGCTTGAAAATGGGATAGGTGAGTATAGTGGTGGTGCTTGAAGGTGGGTTAGGTGAGTATAATGGTGGTGGTTCTTGAAGGTGGGTTAGGTGAGTATAGTGATGGTGCATGAAGGTGGGTTAGTTAAGTACAGTGGTGGTCTTTGAAAGTGAGTAACGTGAGTATAGTGGTGGTGCTGGAAGATGAGTTAGGTAAGTACAGTGGTGGTCTTTGAAAGTGGGTAACGTGAGTATAGTGGTGGTGCTGGAAGGTGAGTTAGGTGGGTAAAGTGGTAATCCTTGATGATGGGTTAGGTGAGTATAGTTGTAGTGCTTGAAGGTGGGTTAGGTGAGTATAGTGGTGGTGCTTGAAGGTGGGTTAGGAGAGTATAGTTGTAGTGCTTGAGGAGGTTAGATGAGTATAGTGGTGGTGCTTGATGGTAGGTTAGGTGAGTAGAGTGGTGGTGCTTGAAGGTGGGTTAGGTGAGTATAATGGTGGTGCTTGATGGTGGGTTAGGGGACCATGGTGAAGGTGCTTGAAGGTGGGTTAAATGAGTATAGTGGGGGTGCTTGAAGGTGGGTTAGGTGAGTATAGTTGTGGTGCTTGAAGGTGAGATAGGTGAGTATAATGCTAGTGCTTGAAGGTGGGTTAGGTGAGTATAGTAGTGGTGCTTGATGGTGGGTTAGGAGAGTATAGTAGTGGTGCTCGAAGGTGAGTTAGATGAGTATAGTGGAGGCGGAGTTTGAAGGTGTGTTTGGTGAGTATAGTGGTGGTGATTGAAGGTGGGTTAGGTGAGTATAGTGGAGGTGCTTGAAGATGGTTTAAGTGAGTATAGTGGTGGTGCTTCAACATGGGTTAGGTGAGTATAATAATGGTGCTTAATGGTGGGTTAGGTGAGTATAATAGTGGTGATTGAAGGTGGGTTAGGTGAGTATAGTGGAGGTGGTGTTTGAAGGTGTGTTTGGTGAGAATAGTGGTGGTGCTTGAAGGTGAGTTAGGAGACTATAGTTGAGGTCGTGCTTGAAGGTGGGTTAGGTGAGTATAGTGGTGGTGCTTGAAAGTGAGATAGGTGAGTACAGTTGTGGTGCTTGAAGGTGGGTTAGGTGGGTATAGTGGTGGTGCTTGAAGGTGGGTTAGGTGAGTATATTGGTGGTGCTTAAAGGGGGGTTAGATTGAGAATAGTGGTGGTGCTTAAAGGTGGGTTAGATGAGAATAGTGGTGGTGCTTGAAGGTGGGTTAGGTGAGTATAGTGGTGGTGCTTGAAGGTGGGTTAGGAGAGCATAGTGGTAGTGGCGTTTGAAGTTGGGTTAGGAGAGTATAGTTGTAGTGTTTGAGGAAATTAGATGAGTATAGTGGTGGTGCTTGATGGTAGTTTAGGTGAGTATAGTGGTGGTGGTTCTTGAAGGTGAGTTAGGTAAGTATAGTGATGGTGCATGAAGGTGGGTTAGGTGAGTAGAGTGGTGGTCTTTGAAAGTGGGTAACGTGAGTATAGTGTTGGTGCTTGAAGGTGAGTTAGGTGAGTAAAGTGGTAATACTTGATGATGGGTTAGGTGAGTATAGTTGTAGTGCTTGAAGGTGGGTTAGGTGAGTATAGTGGTGGTGCTTGAAGGTGGGTTAGGAGAGCATAGTGGTAGTGGTGTTTGAAGTTGGGCTAGGAGAGTACAGTTGTAATGCTTGAGGAGGTTAGATGAGTATAGTGGTGGTGCTTGATAGTAGGTTAGGTGAGTATAATGGTGGTGCTTGATGGTGGGTTAGGGGAGCATGGTGAAGGTGCTTGAAGGTGGGTTAGGTGAGAATGGTTATGGTGCTTGAAGGTGAGATAGGTGAGTATAATGCTAGTGCTTGAAGGTGGGTTCGGTGAGTATAGTAGTGGTGCTTGATGGTGGGTTAGGAGAGTATAGTAGTGGTGCTCGAAGGTGGGTTAGGTGAGTATAGTGGAGGCGGAGTTTGAAGGTGTGTTTGGTGAGTATAGTGGTGGTGATTGAAGGTGGGTTAGGTGAGTATAGTGGAGGTGCTTGAAGATGGTTTAAGTGAGTATAGTGGTGGTGCTTCAGCATGGGTTAGGTGAGAATAGTGGTGGTGCTTGAAGGTGGGTTAGGTGAGTATATTAGTGGTGATAGAAGGTGGGTTAGGTGAGTATAGTGGAGGCGGTGTTTGAAGGTGTGTTTGGTGAGTATACCTGGTTGATATCTGGTTGTTGGGGTTCTGGGAGTTCTTCTACTCCCCAAGCCCGGCCCGAGGCCAGGCTTGATTTGTGAGAGTTTGGTCCACTAGGCTGTTGATTGGAGCGGCCCGTAGGCCCACATACCCACCACAGCCCGGTTGGTCCGGCACTCCTTAGAGGAATAAATCTAGTTTCCTCTTGAAAATGTCCACGGTTGTTCCGGCAATATTTCTTATGCTTGCTGGGAGGACGTTGAACAACCGCGGACCTCTGATGTTTATACAGTGTTCTTTGATTGTGCCTATGGCACCTCTGCTCTTCACTGGTTCTATTCTACATTTTCTTCCATATCGTTCACTCCAGTACGTTGTTATTTTTCTGTGTAGATTTGGTACTTGGCCCTCCAGTATCTTCCAGGTGTATATTATTTGATATCTCTCTCGTCTTCTTTCTAGTGAGTACATTTGGAGGGCTTTGAGACAATCCCAATAATTTAGGTGCTTTTTTGCGTCTATGCGTGCCGTATATGTTCTCTGTATTCCCTCTATTTCAGCAATCTCTCCTGCACTGAAGGGGGAAGTGAGTACTGAGCAGTACTCAAGACGGGACAACACAAGAGTACAACCATTGTGATGGGATCCCTGGATTTGAAAGTTCTCGTAATCCATCCTATCATTTTTCTGGCTGTCGCAATATTTGCTTGGTTATGCTCCTTAAACGTTAGGTCATCAGACATTATTATTCCCAAATCCTTTACATGCTGTTTTCCTACTATGGGTACATTTGATTGTGTTTTGTACTCTGTATTATGTTTAAGGTCCTCATTTTCCCCGTACCTGAGTACCTGGAATTTATCACTGTTAAACATCATGTTATTTTCTGATGCCCAGTCCAAAACATTATTAATATCAGCTTGAAGTTTTTCAATGTCTTCAGCCGAGGTAATTTTCATACTGATTTTTGTGTCATCTGCAAAGGATGATACGAAGCTGTGACTTGTATTTTTGTCTATATCTGATATGAGAATAAGGAAAAGCAGCGGTGCAAGGACTGTACCCTGAGGTACAGAGCTTTTAACTGCACTTGGACTAGATTTTATATGGTTGACCGTTACTCGCTGAGTCCTGTTTGACAGAAAACTGAGTATCCAGCGTCCTACTTTACCGGTTATTCCCATTGACTTCATTTTGTGTGCTATCACGCCATGGTCACATTTATCGAATGCCTTTGCGAAGTCCGTGTATATCACATCAGCATTCTGATTTTCTTCTAATGCCTCAGTGACTTTGTCGTAGTGCTCAAGTAGCTGTGAGAGGCACGATCTTCCCGCTCGAAATCCATGTTGGCCTGGGTTGTGAAGGTCATTGGTCTCCATGAAATTGGTGACCTGACTTCTAATCACTCTCTCAAATACTTTTATGATGTGCGATGTTAGTGCAACTGGTCTATAATTCTTTGCCAATGCTTTGCTCCCTCCCTTGTGTAGAGGGGCTATGTCTGCTACTTTAAGTGCATCTGGTATCTCCCCCGTGTCCAAGCTCTTCCTCCACACTATACTGAGTGCCTGTGCTACCGGCACTTTGCATTTCTTTATAAATATTGAATTCCATGAGTCTGGACCTGGGGCCGAGTGCATGGGCATGTTTTCAATTTCCCTTTCAAAATTTAGTGCGCTCGTGTTTATATCAGTTATATTTACAGGGGTTTGAATATCCCGCATAATGAAATTGTCTGGATCTTCCACCTTCATGTTGTTTACTGGAATGCTAAACATGTCCTCTTACTGCTTTTTTAGGATTTCACTAATTTCTTTGTCATCCTCCGTGTATGAACCTTTACTTGTACGAATAGGTCCAATACTGGCAGTGGTTTTTGCTTTTGATTTCGCATATGAGAAAAAATATTTTGGATTTTTCTTTATTTCCTGAATGGCTTTGTTCTAACTGCCTTTCTTCAGTTTCATATGAGTGTTTCAATTTCCGCTCGATTTCTTCAATCTCCCTATTTAAATAATTCCTTCTTTGACGGAAATTCGTGTCTGCATAAGCAGTTCCGTTATTTTTTTCCTGCGTTTATAGTGTCGTCTGCGTTCTCTTTCTACGTTAGATCTCTTTCTGACTTTCCTCAAAGGAACATGTTTCAGACAGACTTGATACGCTTCTGAAGTCAGTTTTTCTATTCCTTCTGTAGGACTTGTATTACTTAGAACAGTTCCCCATGGAATGTTTGTAAGTTCCCTGTTTATTATCTCCCAGTCTATCCTTTTATTATTAAAATTGAATTTACTGAATAGCCCCTCTCGCTTTATCAACGTTTTAGGTCTATTCTGAGTATTGATGGTCGTTTGCACTTCAATGAGCTTGTGATCTGAGTATGTGGTATCTGATATCGTAATGTCTCTGATAATGTCTTCATTGTTCGTAAAGACCAGATCTAGAATATTTTCATTTCTCGTTGGCTCCGATATCTGCTGATTGAGTGAAAATTTGTCACAGAATCTAAGTAGTTCTCTAACCTGTGGTTGGTTAGGTCCTGATAGATTTCCTGGTATAATATTATTGTTTGCTGTTCTCCACCTGAGACTAGGCAAGTTGAAGTCACCTAGGAAGATAATATCAGGTATCGGGTTCTCCAAATTATCAAGGCTATTCTCTATTTTGCTTATCTGTTCTGTGAATTCCTCAGCCGTTGAATCTGGCGGATTGTATATTAGAATAATCACTAAATTTATTTTCTCTATTTTCAATCCCAGTACCTCTACCACCTCATTTGTAACGTTTAGGAGCTCCGAGCATACAAGGTCTTCCCTAATATACAGACCCACTCCTCCATGTTACCTAATTTTCCTATCACACCTGTATAGGTTATATCCTGGAATCCAGATGTCACTGTCCAACAATTCCCCTGCATGGGTTTCTGTGAAAGCTCCAAATACTGCATTTGACTCCGTGAGGAGGCCATTTATGAACTGTACTCTGTTGTTTGTTCTTGTTTTCAGTCCTTGTATGTTGGCAAAGATGAATGAGGTTACTCTATTAGTGATAGTTTGAATGGGAGACTTTTTCGGCAAGCCCATTATTCGTGGACATAATGAGTTTGTTCTGACCAGTACTGATTGTTGTAGGGCAGTTGTCTGTCGTAGTTGTAGTTCCCTTTCGGTGGGTAATTGTAACTGTAATTCTGGAATGCAAGTGGATCTAGCATCCAGTTCCATACATTCTCCATGCTGCTCCTTTTGAATTCTCTGCCGGTCTGGTATAAAAAATTATAGAGTTTCCTCCAAATTCATTATCCTGCTTGCCACTCTTTATGTAGCGTTCCGTGCCTTTCACGTGAAAGTGTGGGCAGCTGAGGTCATAGCATTTTCTGTCCTCCAGTGAAGTTTGGCACATGTCAGGATGGAAAAACCTACATATTGATCCAAATCGACACTCACCTTTCCTAAGCATATTTAAACATTTTTTGGGATGTTGGTAACTGCATTCTAATCCTTTCTTATTACCAGCATATCTATGTCTGCATATGCCCTTTGCATAAAATTTGCATAAGTCTGTCCTTCTGTTCTGAATTGCTCTATCGGGAACCGTCGGAGTGTCAGTACCTATCGAGCTGTCAGTGCTGTCTGGTACACTTTCTAGTTTACTGTCATCTACATCCTGGCCTATTGAGTCAGAGTTTACAACTTCCTGAGTTTCAGTCTCAGTTTCATCCCTGATTATAGCCTCCACCCCTTGTATATTAGAATTGTTGTTGTTCCTTTCCCACTCCTTCTGGATGGCTGGTAGGCTTCCAATGAATGATGTTTTCCGATCATGCGTCATGTTATCTAGAAGGTTTTTTAGGATATTCCAAGCTGGCAGATCATTTTTACACACCCAGAGCAAGTGGCCAGCACTCAGTGCCGTAGTGTTACTCACTCCTGTACAAGCCGAATGGAATCTAGTCTTACAGATATAACATTCAATTGCCGTTACCTTCGTCTTTAAGGAGTTGTTACAGTGGCCACAAATTTGTTTATTTACTCCCATATTGCCTTGTTTTGTTGGATATATCTATATATTTATAATATTATGTGCATATTGTATATTTGTAACAATATATATGTATATATATTTATATGTTTAATATTTATAACATTATATGTATACCGTATATTTGTAATATTATGTATGTTATTTTGTTCAAACTTTATGGCAGGTACTTAGCGTAGGGTAGCGAGGCTGGTCCCCGGTCGGTACAGGTGACCTCTTGTGGCCCAGGTTGATGTCACCAGTTTCCAGTTACCCGATTTATAACCACTGATGCCGCCTCTTGCCACTATTCTATATTTCTAGTATTCTATATTTATAATATTCACTTCCAACTTATATGTTGTTGTGATACCCATTCCACATCACTGTTCCACGAATCACCGTTCACTATTTTTTTTCCTAATACACGCATGTACACAAAGCCTCGTTCACTGGCTCACACGTGGTCTAACGTTTATTCTCTATATAACACAAAGTTCTATTGTTAATGACTATTTTCAATTTTCCAGCGGGTCACTATGCACTTTGTTATGTCTGTAATCAGTAATCAACAGCAGTAGTCCTAAGAATCCCGGTTAATGTCACGATTTTAACTGAGCGCGCACGGTACGTCTGCCCCCTCCCTCGACCTCGACCTCTCGACCGTATAGTGGTGGTGCTTGAAGGTGAGTTAGGAGAGTATAGTTGAGGTCGTGCTTGAAGGTGGGTTAGGTGAGTATAGTGGTGGTGCTGATTGAATGTGGGTTGGAGAGTATAGTGGTGGTGGTGCTTGAAGGTGGGTTAGGTGAATATAGTGGTGGTGGTTCTTGAAGGTGGGTTAGGTGAGTATAGTGGTGGTGCATGAAGGTGGGTTAGGTAAGTATACTTGTGGTGCTTGAAGGTGGGTTAGGAGAGCATAGTGGTAGTGGTGTTTGAAGGTGGGTTAGGAGAGTACAGTTGAAGTGCTTGAGGTGGGTTAGGTGAGTATAATAGTGGTGCTTGATGGTGGGTTAGGGAAGCATGGTGAAGGTGATTGAAGGTGGGTTAAATGAGTGTAGTGGGGGTGCTTGAAGGTGGGTTAGGTGAGTATAGTTATGGTGCTTGAAGGTGAGATAGGTGAGTTTAATGATAGTGCTTGAAAATGGGTTAGGTGTGTATAGTAGTGGTGCTTGATGGTGGGTTAGGAGAGTATAGTAGTGGTGCTCGAAGGTGGGTCAGGTGAGTATAGTGGAGGTGCTTGAAGATGGCTTAAGTGAGTATAGTGGTGGTGCTTCAACATGGGTTAGGTGAGTATAGTAGTGGTGCTTGAAGGTAGGTTAGGTGAGTATAGTGTAGGCGGTATTTGAAGGTTTGTTTGGTGAGTATAGTGGTGGTGCTTGAAGGTGAGTTAGGAGAGTATAGTTGAGGTGGTGCTTGAAAGTGGGTTGGGTGAGTATAGTGGTGGTGATTGAAAGTGGGTTAGGTGAGCACAGTGGTGGTGCTTGAAGGTGAGATAGGTGGGTATAGTGGTGGTGCTTGAAGGTGGGTTAGGTGAGTATAGTGGTGGCGCTTGAAGGTGGGTTAGATGAGAATAGTAGTGGTGCTTGAAGGTGGGTTGGGTGAGTATAGTGGTGGTACTGCTTGAATGTGGGTTGGAGAGTATAGTGGTGGTGGTGCTTGAAGGTGGGTTAGGTGAGTATAGTGGTGGTGCTTGAAGGTGGGTTAGGTAAGTATAGTGGTGGTCTTTGAAGGTGGGTAAGGTGAGTATAGTTGTGGTGCTTGAAGGTGAGTTAGGTGGGTGAAGTGGTGGTACTTGATGATGGGTTAGGTGAGTATAGTTGTAGTGCTTGAAGGTGTTAGGTGAGTATAATAGTGGTGTTTAATGGTGGGTTAGGTGAGTTTATTAGTGGTGCTTGAAGGTGGGTTAGATGAGAATAGTGGTTGTGCTTGAAGGTGGGTTAAGTGAGTATAGTGGTGGTGGTGCTTGAATGTGGGTTGGAGAGTATAGTAGGAGTGGTGCCTGAAGGTGGGTTAGGTGAGTATAGTGGTGGTGCTTGAAGGTAGGTTAGGTGAGTATAGTGGTGGTGCTTGAAGGTGAGTTAGGAAAGCATATTTGAGGTGGTGCTTGAAGGTGGGTTAGGTGAGTATAGTGGTGGAATTTGAAGGTGGGTAAGGTGAGTATAGTGGTAGCGCTTGAAGGTGAGTTAGGTGGGAAAAGTGGTGGTACTTGATGATGGGTTGGGTGAGTATAGTTGTAGTGCTTGAAGGTGGGTTAGGTGAGTATAGTGGTGGTGCTTGAAGGAGGGTTAGGAGAGCATAGTGGTAGTGGTGTTTGAAGGTGGGTTTGGAGAGTATAGGTGTAGTGCTTGAGGTGGGTTAGATGAGTATAGTGGTGGTGCTTGATAGTAGGTTAGGTGAGTATAGTGGTGGTGCTTGAAGGTGGGTTAGGTGAGTATAATGGTGGTGCTTGATTGTGGGTTAGGGGAGCATGGTGAAGGTGCTTGAAAGTGGGTTAAATGAGTGTAATGCTAGTTCTTGAAGGTGGGTTAGGTGAGTATCGTAGTGGTGCTTGATGGTGGGTTAGGAGAGTATAGTAGTGGTGCTCGAAGGTGGTTTAGGTGAGTATAGTGGAGGTGCTTGAAGATGGCTTAAGTGAGAATAGTGGTGGTGCTTCAACATGGGTAAGGTGAGTATAGTGGTGGTGCTTGAAGGTAGGTTAGGTGAGTATAATAGTGGTGTTTAATGGTGGGTTAGGTGAGTATAATAGTGGTGCTTGAAGGTGGGTTAGGTGAGTATAGTGGAGGCGGTATTTGAAGGTGTGTTTGATGAGTATAGTGGTGGTGCTTGAAGGTGAGTTAGGAGAGTATATTTGAAGTCGTGCTTGAAGGTGGGTTAGGTGAGTATAGTGGTGGTGCTTGAAAGTTGGTTAGGTGAATACAGTGGTGGTGCTTGAAGATGGGTTATGTGGGTATAGTGGTGGTGCTTGAAGGTGGGTTAGGTAAGTATAGTGGTGGTGCTTAAAGGTGGGTTAGATGAGAATAGTGGTGGTGCTTGAAGGTGGGTTAGATGAGAATAGTGTTGGTGCTTGAAGGTGGGTTAGGTGATTATAATGGTGGTGCTTGTTGGTGGGTTAGGGGAGCATGGTGAAGGTGCTTGAAGGTGGGTTAAATGAGTGTAGTGGGGGTGCTTGAAGGTGGGTTAGGTGAGTAGAGTTATGGTGCTTGAAGGTGAGATAGGTGAGTTTAATGATAGTGCTTGAAGGTGGGTTAGGTGTGTATAGTAGTGGTGCTTGATGGTGGGTTAGGAGAGTATAGTAGTGGTGCTCGAAGGTGGGTTAGGTGAGTATAGTGGAGGTGCTTGAAGATGGATTAAGTGAGTATAGTGGTGGTTTTTCAACATGGGTTAGGTGAGTATAGTGGTGGTGTTTGAAGGTAGGTTAGGTGAGTATAATAGTGGTGCTTAATGGTGGGTTAGGTGAGTATAATAATGGTGCTTGAAGGTGGGTTAGGTGAGTATAGTGGAGGCGGTATTTGAAGGTGTGTTTGGTGAGTATAGTGGTGGTGCTTCAAGGTAAGTTAGAAGAGTATAGTTGAGGTGGTGCTTGAAAGTGGGATAGGTGAGTATAGTTGTGGTGCTTGAAAGAGGGTTAGGTTAGCACAGTGGTGGTGCTTGAAGGTGGGTTAGGTGGGTATAGTGGTGGTGCTTGAAGGTGGGTTAGGTGAGTATAGTGGTGGTGCTTGAAGGTGGCTTAGATGAGAATAGTGGTGGTGCTTGAAGGTGGGTTGGGTGAGTATAGTGGTGGTACTGCTTGAATGTGGGTTGGAGAGTATAGTGGTGGTGGTGCTTGAAGGTGGGTTAGGTAAGTATAGTGGTGGTCTTTGAAGATGTGTAAGGTGAGTATAGTTGTGGTGATTGAAGGTGAGTTAGGTGGGTAAAGTGGTGGTACTTGATGATGGGTTAGGTGAGTATAGTTGTAGTGATTGAAGGTGGGTTAGGTTAGTATAATAGTGGTGTTTAATGGTGGGTTAGGTGAGTTTAATAGTGGTGCTTGAAGGTGGGTTAGATGAGAATAGTGGTGGTGCTTGAAGATGGGTTAGGTGAGTATAGTGGTGGTGCTGCTTGAATGTGGGTTGGAGAGTATAGTGGTAGTGGTGCTTGTAGGTGGGTTAGGTGAGTATAGTGGTGGTGCTTGAAGGTGGGTTAGGTGAGTATAGTGGTGGTGCTTGAAGGTGAGTTAGGAGAGTATATTTGAGGTGGTGCTTGAAGGTGGGTTAGGTGAGTATAGTGGTGGTGCATGAACGTGGGTTAGGTAAGTATAGTGGTGGTATTTGAAGGTGGGTAAGGTGAGTATAGTGGTAGCGCTTGATGGTGAGTTAGTTGGGAAAAGTGGTGATACTTGATGATGGGTTAGGTGAGTATAGTTGTAGTGCTTGAAGGTGGGTTAGGTGAGTATAGTGGTGGTGCTTGAAGGAAGGTTAGGAGAGCATAGTGGTAGAGGTGTTTGAAGGTGGGTTTTGAGAGTATAGTTGTAGTGCTTGAGGTGGGTTAGATGAGTATATTGGTGGTGCTTGATAGTAGGTTAGGTGAGTATAGTGGTGGTGCTTGAAGGTGGGTTAGGTGAGTATAATGGTGGTGCTTGATTGTGGGTTAGGGGAGCAAGGTGAAGGTGCTTGAAGGTGGGTTAAATGAGTTTAATGCAAGTGCTTGAAGGTGGGTTAGGTGAGTATCGTAGTGGTGCTTGATGGTGGGTTAGGAAAGTATAGTAGTGGTGCTCGAAGGTGGTTTTGGTGAGTAAAGTGGAGGTGCTTGAAGATGGCTTAAGTGAGTATAGTGGTGGTGCTTCAACATGGGTTAGGTGAATATAGTGGTGGTGCTTGAAGGTAGGTTTGATGAGTATAATAGTGGTGTTTAATGGTGGGTTAGGTGAGTATAATAGTCGTGCTTGAAGGTGGGTTAGGTGAGTATAGTGGAAGCGGTATTTGAAGGTGTGTTTTGGTGAGTATAGTGGTGGTGCTTGAAGGTGAGTTAGGAGAGTATATTTGAGGTGGTGCTTGAAGGTGGGTTAGGTGAGTATAGTGGTGGTGCTTGAAAGTGGGTTAGGTGAATACAGTGGTGGTGCTTGAAGGTGGGTTAGGTGGGTATAGTGGTGGTGCTTGAAGGTAGGTTAGGTGAGTATAATAGTGGTGCTTAATGGTGGGTTAGGTGAGTATAATAGTGGTGATTGAAGGTGGGTTAGGTGAGTATAGTGGAGGTGCTTGAAGATGGTTTAAGTGAGTATAGTGGTGGTGCTTCAACATGGGTTAGGTGAGAATAGTGGTGGTGCTTGAAGGTGGGTTAGGTGAGTATAATAGTGGTGATTGAAGGTGGGTTAGGCGAGTATAGTAGAGGCGGTGTTTGAAGGTGTGTTTGGTGAGTATTGTGGTGGTGCTTGAAGGTGAGTTAGGCGAGTATAGTTGAGGTCGTGCTTGAAGGTGGGTTAGGAGAGTATAGTGGTGGTGCTTGAAAGTGGGATAGGTGAGTACAGTGGTGGTGCTTGAAGGTGGGTTTGGTGGGTATAGTGGTGGTGCTTGAAGGTGGGTTAGGTAAGTATAGTGGTGGTGCTTAAAGGTGGGTTAGATGAGAATAGTGGTGGTGCTTGAAGGTGGGTTAGATGAGAATAGTTGTGGTGCTTGAAGGTGGGTTAGGTGAGTATAGTGATGGTGCTTGAAGGTGGGTTAGGTAAGAATAGTGGTGGTGCTAGAAGGTGGGTTAGATGAGAATAGTGTTGGTGCTTAAAGGTGGGTTAGGTGAGTATAGTGATGGTGCTTCTTGAATGTGGGTTGGAGAGTATAGTGGTGGTGGTGCTTAAAGATGGGTTAGGTGAGTATAGTGGTGGTGCTTGAAGGTGTGTTAGGTGAGTATAGTGGTGGTGCTTGAAGGTGGGTTAGATGAGAATAGTGGTGGTGCTTGAAGGTGGGTTAGGTGAGTATAGTGATGGTGCTGCTTGAATGTGGGTTGGAGAGTATAGTAGTGGTGGTGCTTGAAGGTGGGTTAGGTAAAAATAGTGGTGGTGGTTCTTGAAGGTGGGTTACGTGAGTATAGGGTGGTGCATGAAGGAGGGTTAGGTAAGTTTAGTTGTGGTGCTTGAAGGTGGGTTAGGAGAGCATAGTGGTAGTGGTGTTTGCAGGTGGGTTAGGAGAGTATAGTTGTAATGCTTGAGGTGGGTTAGATGAGTATAGTGGTGGTGCTTGAAGGTGGGTTAGGTGAGTATAATGGTGGTGCTTGATGGTGGTTTAGGGGAGCATGGTGAAGATACTTTAAGGTGGGTTAAATGAGTGTAGTGGGGGTGCTTGAAGGTGGGTTAGGTGAATATAGTAGTGGTGCTTGATGGTGGGTTAGGAGAGTATAGTAGTGGTACTCGAAGGTGGGTTAGGTGAGTATAGTGGTGGTGCTTGAAGGTGGGTTAGATGAGAATAGTGGTGGTGCTTGAAGGTAGGTTGGGTGAGTATAGTGGTGGTACTGCCTGAATGTGGGTTGGAGAGTATAGTGGTGGTGGTGCTTGAAGGTGGGTAAAGTGAGTATAGTTGTGGTGCTTGAAGGTGAGTTAGGTGGGTAAAGTGATGGTACTTGATGATGGGTTAGGTGAGTATAGTTGTAGTGCTTGAAGGTGGGTTAGGTTAGTATAATAGTGGTGTTTAATGGTGGGTTAGGTGAGTTTAATACTGGTGCTTGAAGGTGGGTTAGATGAGAATAGTGGTGGTGCTTGAAGGTGGGTTAGGTGAGTATAGTGGTGGTGCTGCTTGAATGTGGGTTGGAGAGTATAGTGGTAGTGGTGCTTGAAGGTGGGTTAGGTGAGTATAGTGGTGGTGCTTGAAGGTGGGTTAGGTGAGTATAGTGGTGGTGCTTGAAGGTGAGTTAGGAGAGTATATTTGAGGTGGTGCTTGAATGTGGGTTAGGTGAGTATAGTGGTGGTGCATGAAGGTGGGTTAGGTAAGTATAGTGGATTTATTTGAAGGTGGGTAAGGTAAGTATAGTGGTAGCGCTTGATGGTGAGTTAGTTGGGTATAGTGGTGGTACTTGATGATGGGTTAGGTGAGTATAGTTGTAGTGCTTGCAGGTGGGTTAGGTGAGTATAGTGGTGGTGCTTGAATTAGGGTTAGGAGAGCATAGTGGTAGTGGTGTTTGAAGGTGGGTTTGGAGAGTATAGTTGTAGTGCTTGAGGTGGGTTAGATGAGTATAGTGGTGGTGCTTGATAGTAGGTTAGGTGAGTATAGTGGTGGTGCTTGAATTAGGGTTAGGAGAGCATAGTGGTAGTGGTGTTTGAAGGTGGGTTTGGAGAGTATAGTTGTAGTGCTTGAGGTGGGTTAGGTGAGTATAATGGTGGTGCTTGATTGTGGGTTAGGGGAGCATGGTGAAGGTGCTTGAAGGTGGGTTAAATGAGTTTAATGCAAGTGCTTGAAGGTGGGTTACGTGAGTATCGTAGTGGTGCTTGATGGTGGGTTAGGAGAGTATAGTAGTGGTGCTCGAAGGTGGTTTTGGTGAGTATAGTGGAAGTGCTTGAAGATGGCTTAAGTGAGTATAGTGGTGGTGCTTCAACATGGGTTAGGTGAGTATAGTGGTGGTGCTTGAAGGTTGGTTAGGTGAGTATAATAGGGGTGTTTAATGGTGGGTTAGGTAAGTATAATAGTGGTGATTGAAGGTAGGTTAGGTGAGTATAGTGGAGGCGGTAATTGAAGGTGTGTTTGGTGAGAATAGGGGTGGTTCTTGAAGGTGAGTTAGGAGAGTATATTTGAGGTGGTGCTTGAAGGTGGGTTAGGTGAGTATAGTGGTGGTGCTTGAAAGTGGGTTAGGTGAATACAGTGGTGGTGCTTGAAGGTGGGTTAGGTGGGTATAGTGGTGGTGCTTGAAGGTAGGTTAGCTGAGTATAATAGTGGTGCTTAATGGTGGGTTAGGTGAGTATAATAGTGGTGATTGAAGGTGGGTTAGGTGAGTATAGTGGAGGCGGTGATTGAAGGTGTGTTTGGTGAGTATAGTGGTGGTGCTTGAAGGTGAGTTAGGAGAGTATAGTTGAGGTCGTGCTTGAAGGTGGGTTAGGTGAGTATAGTGGTGGTGCTTGAAAGGGGGATAGGTGAGTACAGTGGTGGTGCATGAAGGGGGGTTAGGTGGGTATAGTGGTGGTGCTTGAAGGTGGGTTAGGTGAGTATAGTGGTGGTGCTTAGAGGTGGGTTCGATGAGAATAGTGGTGGTTCTTGAAGGTGGGTTAGATGAGATTAGTGGTGGTGCTTGAAGGTGGGTTAGGTGAGTATAGTGATGGTGCTTGAAGGTGGGTTAGGTGAGTATAGTGGTTGTGCTTGAAGGTGGGTTAGGAGAGCATAGTGGTAGTGGTGTTTGAAGTTGGGTTAGGAGAGTATAGTTGTAGTACTTGAGGAGGTTAGATGAGTATGGTGGTGGTGCTTGATGGTAGGTTAGGTGAGTATAGTGGTGGTGGTTCTTGAAGGTGAGTTAGGTGAGTATAGTGATGGTGCATGAAGGTGGGTTAGGTAAGTTCAGTGGTGGTCTTTGAAAGTGGGTAACGTGAGTATAGTTTTGGTGCTTGAAGGTGAGTTAGGTGGGTAAAGTGGTAATACTTGATCATGGGTTAGGTGAGTTTAGTTGTAGTGCTTGAAGGTGGGTTAGGTGAGTATAGTGGTGGTGCTTGAAGGTGGGTTAGGAGAGCATAGCGGTAGTTGTGTTTGAAGTTGGGTTAGGAGAGTATAGTTGTAATGCTTGAGGAGGTTAGATGAGTAGAGTGGTGGTGATTGATGGTAGGTTAGGTGAGTATAGTGGTGGTGCTTGAAGGTGGGTTAGGTGAGTATAATGGTGGTGCTTGATTATGGGTTAGGTGAGTATAGTGGTGGTGCTTGAAGGTGGGTTAGGAGAGCATAGTGGTAGTGGTGTTTGAAGTTGGGTTAGGGGAGTATAGTTGTAATGCTTGAGGAGGTTAGATGAGTATAGTTATGGTGCTTGATGGTAGGTTAGGTGAGTTTAGTGATGGTGCTTGATGGTGGGTTAGGGGAGCATAGTGAAGGTGCTTGAAGGTGGGTTAAATGAGTATAGTGAGGGTGCTTGTAGGTGGGATAGGTAAGTATAGTTGTGGTGCTTGAAGGTGAGATAGGTGAGGATAATGCTAGTGCTTGAAGGTGGGTTCGGTGAGTATAGTGATGGTGCTTGAAGGTGGGTTAGGTGAGAATAGTGGTGGTGCTAGAAGGTGGGTTAGATGAGAATAGTGTTGGTGCTTAAAGGTGGGTTAGGTGAGTATAGTGATGGTGCTTCTTGAATGTGGGTTGGAGAGTATAGTGGTGGTGGTGCTTAAAGATGGGTTAGGTGAGTATAGTGGTGGTGCTTGAAGGTGTGTTAGGTGAGTATAGTGGTGGTGCTTGAAGGTGGGTTAGATGAGAATAGTGGTGGTGCTTGAAGGTGGGTTAGGTGAGTATAGTGATGGTGCTGCTTGAATGTGGGTTGGAGAGTATAGTAGTGGTGGTGCTTGAAGGTGGGTTAGGTAAAAATAGTGGTGGTGGTTCTTGAAGGTGGGTTACGTGAGTATAGGGTGGTGCATGAAGGAGGGTTAGGTAAGTTTAGTTGTGGTGCTTGAAGGTGGGTTAGGAGAGCATAGTGGTAGTGGTGTTTGAAGGTGGGTTAGGAGAGTATAGTTGTAATGCTTGAGGTGGGTTAGATGAGTATAGTGGTGGTGCTTGAAGGTGGGTTAGGTGAGTATAATGGTGGTGCTTGATGGTGGGTTAGGGGAGCATGGTGAAGATACTTTAAGGTGGGTTAAATGAGTGTAGTGGGGGTGCTTGAAGGTGGGTTAGGTGAATATAGTAGTGGTGCTTGATGGTGGGTTAGGAGAGTATAGTAGTGGTACTCGAAGGTGGGTTAGGTGAGTATAGTGGTGGTGCTTGAAGGTGGGTTAGATGAGAATAGTGGTGGTGCTTGAAGGTAGGTTGGGTGAGTATAGTGGTGGTACTGCCTGAATGTGGGTTGGAGAGTATAGTGGTGGTGGTGCTTGAAGGTGGGTAAAGTGAGTATAGTTGTGGTGCTTGAAGGTGAGTTAGGTGGGTAAAGTGATGGTACTTGATGATGGGTTAGGTGAGTATAGTTGTAGTGCTTGAAGGTGGGTTAGGTTAGTATAATAGTGGTGTTTAATGGTGGGTTAGGTGAGTTTAATACTGGTGCTTGAAGGTGGGTTAGATGAGAATAGTGGTGGTGCTTGAAGGTGGGTTAGGTGAGTATAGTGGTGGTGCTGCTTGAATGTGGGTTGGAGAGTATAGTGGTAGTGGTGCTTGAAGGTGGGTTAGGTGAGTATAGTGGTGGTGCTTGAAGGTGGGTTAGGTGAGTATAGTGGTGGTGCTTGAAGGTGAGTTAGGAGAGTATATTTGAGGTGGTGCTTGAATGTGGGTTAGGTGAGTATAGTGGTGGTGCATGAAGGTGGGTTAGGTAAGTATAGTGGTGGTATTTGAAGGTGGGTAAGGTAAGTATAGTGGTAGCGCTTGATGGTGAGTTAGTTGGGTATAGTGGTGGTACTTGATGATGGGTTAGGTGAGTATAATTGTAGTGCTTGCAGGTGGGTTAGGTGAGTATAGTGGTGGTGCTTGAATTAGGGTTAGGAGAGCATAGTGGTAGTGGTGTTTGAAGGTGGGTTTGGAGAGTATAGTTGTAGTGCTTGAGGTGGGTTAGATGAGTATAGTGGTGGTGCTTGATAGTAGGTTAGGTGAGTATAGTGGTGGTGCTTGAATTAGGGTTAGGAGAGCATAGTGGTAGTGGTGTTTGAAGGTGGGTTTGGAGAGTATAGTTGTAGTGCTTGAGGTGGGTTAGGTGAGTATAATGGTGGTGCTTGATTGTGGGTTAGGGGAGCATGGTGAAGGTGCTTGAAGGTGGGTTAAATGAGTTTAATGCAAGTGCTTGAAGGTGGGTTACGTGAGTATCGTAGTGGTGCTTGATGGTGGGTTAGGAGAGTATAGTAGTGGTGCTCGAAGGTGGTTTTGGTGAGTATAGTGGAAGTGCTTGAAGATGGCTTAAGTGAGTATAGTGGTGGTGCTTCAACATGGGTTAGGTGAGTATAGTGGTGGTGCTTGAAGGTAGGTTAGGTGAGTATAATAGGGGTGTTTAATGGTGGGTTAGGTAAGTATAATAGTGGTGCTTGAAGGTAGGTTAGGTGAGTATAGTGGAGGCGGTATTTGAAGGTGTGTTTGGTGAGTATAGGGGTGGTTCTTGAAGGTGAGTTAGGAGAGTATATTTGAGGTGGTGCTTGAAGGTGGGTTAGGTGAGTATAGTGGTGGTGCTTGAAAGTGGGTTAGGTGAATACAGTGGTGGTGCTTGAAGGTGGGTTAGGTGGGTATAGTGGTGGTGCTTGAAGGTAGGTTAGCTGAGTATAATAGTGGTGCTTAATGGTGGGTTAGGTGAGTATAATAGTGGTGATTGAAGGTGGGTTAGGTGAGTATAGTGGAGGCGGTGATTGAAGGTGTGTTTGGTGAGTATAGTGGTGGTGCTTGAAGGTGAGTTAGGAGAGTATAGTTGAGGTCGTGCTTGAAGGTGGGTTAGGTGAGTATAGTGGTGGTGCTTGAAAGGGGGATAGGTGAGTACAGTGGTGGTGCATGAAGGGGGGGTTAGGTGGGTATAGTGGTGGTGCTTGAAGGTGGGTTAGGTGAGTATAGTGGTGGTGCTTAGAGGTGGGTTCGATGAGAATAGTGGTGGTTCTTGAAGGTGGGTTAGATGAGATTAGTGGTGGTGCTTGAAGGTGGGTTAGGTGAGTATAGTGATGGTGCTTGAAGGTGGGTTAGGTGAGTATAGTGGTTGTGCTTGAAGGTGGGTTAGGAGAGCATAGTGGTAGTGGTGTTTGAAGTTGGGTTAGGAGAGTAAAGTTGTAGTACTTGAGGAGGTTAGATGAGTATGGTGGTGGTGCTTGATGGTAGGTTAGGTGAGTATAGTGGTGGTGGTTCTTGAAGGTGAGTTAGGTGAGTATAGTGATGGTGCATGAAGGTGGGTTAGGTAAGTTCAGTGGTGGTCTTTGAAAGTGGGTAACGTGAGTATTGTTTTGGTGCTTGAAGGTGAGTTAGGTGGGTAAAGTGGTAATACTTGATCATGGGTTAGGTGAGTTTAGTTGTAGTGCTTGAAGGTGGGTTAGGTGAGTATAGTGGTGGTGCTTGAAGGTGGGTTAGGAGAGCATAGCGGTAGTGGTGTTTGAAGTTGGGTTAGGAGAGTATAGTTGTAATGCTTGAGGAGGTTAGATGAGTAGAGTGGTGGTGATTGATGGTAGGTTAGGTGAGTATAGTGGTGGTGCTTGAAGGTGGGTTAGGTGAGTATAATGGTGGTGCTTGATTATGGGTTAGGTGAGTATAGTGGTGGTGCTTGAAGGTGGGTTAGGAGAGCATAGTGGTAGTGGTGTTTGAAGTTGGGTTAGGGGAGTATAGTTGTAATGCTTGAGGAGGTTAGATGAGTATAGTTATGGTGCTTGATGGTAGGTTAGGTGAGTATAGTGATGGTGCTTGATGGTGGGTTAGGGGAGCATAGTGAAGGTGCTTGAAGGTGGGTTAAATGAGTATAGTGAGGGTGCTTGTAGGTGGGATAGGTAAGTATAGTTGTGGTGCTTGAAGGTGAGATAGGTGAGGATAATGCTAGTGCTTGAAGGTGGGTTCGGTGAGTATAGTAGTGGTGCTTGATGGTGGGTTAGGAGAGTATAGTAGTGGTGCTCGAAGGTGGGTTAGGTGAGCATAGTGGAGGCGGAGTTTGAAGCTGTGTTTGGTGAGTATAGTGGTGGTGATTGAAGGTGGGTTAGGTGAGTATATTGGAGGTGCTTGAAGATGGTTTAAGTGAGTATAGTGGTGGTGCTTCAACATGGGTTAGGTGAGAATAGTGGTGGTGCTTGAAGGTGGGTTAGGTGAGTATAATAGTGGTGATTGAAGGTGGGTTAGGTGAGTATAGTGGAGGCGGTGTTTGAAGGTGTGTTTGGTGAGTATAGTGGTGGTGCTTGAAGGTGAGTTAGGCGAGTATAGTTGAGGTCGTGCTTGAAGGTGGGTTAGGAGAGTATAGTGGTGGTGCTTGAAAGTGGGATAGGTGAGTACAGTGGTGGTGCTTAAAGGTGGGTTTGGTGGGTATAGTATTGGTGCTTAAAGGTGGGTTAGGTGAGTATAGTGGTGGTGCTTAAAGGTGGGTTAGATGAGAATAGTGGTGGTGCTTGATGGTTAGTTAGATGAGAATAGTGGTGGTGCTTGAAGGCGGGTTTGGTGAGTATAGTGATGGTGCTTGAAGGTGAGTTAGGTGAGTATAGTGGTGGTGCTAGAAGGTGGGTTAGATGAGAATAGTGGTGGTGCTTAAAGGTGGGTTAGGTGAGTATAGTGGTGGTGCTTGAAGGTGTGTTAGGTGAGTATAGTGGTGGTGCTTGAAGGTGGGTTAGATGAGAATAGTGGTGGTGCTTGAAGGTGGGTTAGGTGAGTATAGTGATGGTGCTGCTTGAATGTGGGTTGGAGAGTATAGTAGTGGTGGTGCTTGAAGGTGGGTTAGTTGAATATAGTGGTAGTGGTTCTTGAAGGTGGGTTAGGTGAGTATACGGTGGTGCATGAAGGAGGGTTAGGAAAGTATAGTTGTGGTGCTTGAAGGTGGGTTAGGAGAGAATAGTGGTAGTGGTGTTTGAAGGTGGGTTAGGTGAGTATAGTAGTGGTGCTTGATGGTGGGTTAGGAGAGTATAGTAGTGGTACTCGAAGGTGGGTTAGGTGAGTATAGTGGAGGCGGAGTTAGAAGGTGTGTTTGGTGAGTATAGTGGTGGTGATTGAAGGTGGGTTAGGTGAGCATATTGGAGGTGCTTGAAGATGGTTTAAGTAAGTATAGTTGTGGTGCTTCAACATGGGTTAGGTGAGAATAGTGGGGGTGCTTGAAGGTGGGTTAGGTGAGTATAATAGTGGTGATTGAAGGTGGGTTAGGTGAGTATAGTGAAGGCGGTGTTTGAAGGTGTGTTTGGTGAGTATAGTGGTGGTGCTTGAAGGTGAGTTAGGCGAGTATAGTTGAGGTCGTGCTTGAAGGTGGCTTAGGTGAGTATAGTGGTGGTGCTTGAAAATGGGATTGGTGAGTACAGTGGTGGTGCTTGAAGGTGGGTTTGGTGGGTATAGTGGTGGTGCTTGAAGGTGGGTTAGATGAGAATAGTGGTGGTGCTTGAAGGTGGGTTAGGTGAGTATAGTGATGGTGCTGCTTGAATGTGGGTTGGAGAGTATAGCGGTGGTGGTGCTTAAAGGTGGGTTAGGTGAGTATAGTGGTGGTGCTTGAAGGTGTGTTAAGTGAGTATAGTGGTGGTGCTTGAAGGTGGGTTAGGTGAGAATAGTGGTGGTGCTTGAAGGAGGGTTAGGTGAGTATAGTGATGGTGCTGCTTGAATGTGGGTTGGAGAGTATAGTGGTGGTGGTGCTTGAAGGTGGGTTAGGTGAATATAGTGGTTGTGGTTCTTGAAGGTGGGTTAGGTGAGTATAGGGTGGTGCATGAAGGAGGGTTAGGTAAGTATAGTGGAGGCGGTGTTTGAAGGTGTGTTTGGTGAGTATAGTGGTGGTGCTTGAAGGTGAGTTAGGCGAGTATAGTTGAGGTCGTGCTTCAAGGTGGGTTAGGAGAGTATAGTGGTGGTGCTTGAAAGTGGGATAGGTGAGTACAGTGGTGGTGCTTGAAGGTGGGTTTGGTGGGTATAGTGGTGGTGCTTGAAGGTGGGTTAGGTGAGTATAGTGGTGGTGATTAAAGGTGGGTTAGATGAGAATAGTGGTGGTGCTTGAAGGTTGGTTAGATGAGAATAGTGGTGGTGCTTGAAGGTGGGTTAGGTGAGTATAGTGATGGTGCTTGAAGGTGGGTTAGGTGAGTATAGTGGTGGTGCTAGAAGGTGGGTTAGATGAGAATAGTGGTGGTGCTTAATGGTGGGTTAGGTGAGTATAGTGATGGTGCTGCTTGAATGTGGGTTGGAGAGTATAGTGGTGGTGGTGCATAAAGGTGGGTTAGGTAAGTATAGTGGTGGTGCTTGAAGGTGTGTTAGGTGAGTATAATGGTGGTGCTTGAAGGTGGGTTAGATGAGAATAGTGGTGGTGCTTGAAGGTGGGTTAGGTGAGTATAGTGATGGTGCTGCTTGAATGTGGATTGGAGAGTATAGTAGTGGTGGTGCTTGAAGGTTGGTTCGGTGAATATAGTGGTGGTGGTTCGTGAAGGTGGGTTAGGTGAGTATAGGGTGGTGCATGAAGGAGGGTTAGGTAAGTATAGTTGTGGTGCTTGAAGGTGGGTTAGGAGAGAATAGTGGTAGTGGTGTTTGAAGGTGGGTTAGGAGAGTATAGTTGTCGTGCTTGAGGTGGGTTAGATGAGTATAGTGGTGGTGCTTGAAGGTGGGTTAGGTGAGTATAATGGTGGTGCTTGATGGTGGGTTAGGGGAGCATAATGAAGATACTTTAAGGTGGGTTAAATGAGTGTTGTGGGGGTGCTTGAAGGTGGGTTAGGTGAGTATAGTAGTGGTGCTTGATGGTGGGTTAGGAGAGTATAGTAGTGGTTCTCGAAGGTGGGTTAGGTGAGTATAGTGGAGGCGGAGTTTGAAGGTGTGTTTGGTTAGTATAGTGGTGGTGATTGAAGGTGGGTTAGGTGAGTATATTGGAGGTGCTTGAAGATGGTTTAAGTGAGTATAGTGGTGGTGCTTCAACATGGTTTAGGTGAGAATAGTGGTGGTGCTTGAAGGTGGGTTAGGTGACTATAATAATAGTGATTGAAGGTGGGTTAGGTGAGTATAGTGAAGGCGGTGTTTGAAGGTGTGTTTGGTGAGTATAGTGCTGGTGCTTGAAGGTGAGTTAGGCGAGTATAGTTGAGGTCGTGCTTGAGGGTGGCTTAGGTGAGTATAGTGGTGGTGCTTGAAAGTGGGATAGGTGAGTACAGTGGTGGTGCTTGAAGGTGGGTTTGGTGGGTATAGTGGGGGTGCTTGAAGGTGGGTTAGGTGAATATAGTGGTGGTGCTTAAAGGTGGGTTAGATGAGAATAGTGGTGGTGCTTGAAGGTGGGTTAGATGAGAATAGTGGTGGTGCTTGAAGGTGGGTTAGGTGAATATAGTGATGGTGCTTGAAGGTGGGTTAGGTGAGTATAGTGGTGGTGCTTGAAGGTGGGTTAGATGAGAATAGTGGTGGTGCTTAAAGGTGGGTTAGGTGAGTATAGTGATGGTGCTGCTTGAATGTGGGTTGGAGAGTATAGTGGTGGTTGTGCTTGAAGGTAGGTTAGGTGAGTATAGTGGTGGTGCTTGAAGGTGGGTTAGGTGAGTATAGTGGAGGCTTTGTTTGAAGGTGTGTTTGGTGAGAAAAGTGGTGGGGGATTGAAGGTGGGTTAGGTGAGTATAGTGGAGGCGGTGTTTGAAGGTGTGTTTGGTGAGTATAGTTGTGGTGCTTGAAGGTGGGTTAGGAGAATATAGTTGTGGTGGTGCTTGAAGGTGGGTTAGGTGAGTATAGTGGTGGTGCTTGAAGGTGAGTTAGGTGAGTATAGTTGTGGTAGTGCTTGAAGGTGGGTTAGGTGAATATAGTGGTGGTGCCTGAAGGTGGGTTAGGTAAGTAGAGTGGTGGTCTTTGAAGGTGGGTTAGGTGAGTATAGTGGTGGTGCTTGAAGGTGGGTTAGGTGAGAATAGTGGTGGTACTTGAGGGTGGGTTAAGTGAGTATTGTGGTGGTGATTCATGGTGGGTTAGGTGAGTAAAGTGGTGGTGCTTGAAGGTTGGTCAAGTGAGTTTAATGCAGGTGGTGCATGAAGGTGTGTTAGATGAATATAGTGGTGGTGCTTGAAGGTGACTTAGGTGAGTATAGTGGTGGTACTTGAGGGTGGGTGAAGTGAGTATTGTAGTGGTGATTGGTGGTGGGTTAGGTGAGTAAAGTTGTGGTGCTTGAAGGTTGGTCAAGGGAGTTTAATGGTGGTGCTGCTTGAATGTGGGTTAGGACAGCATAGTGGTGGTGGTGTTTGAAGGTGGGTTAGGTGCATATAGTTGTGGAGCTTAAAGGTGGGTTAGGAGAGCATAGTTGTGGTGGTTGAAGGTGGGTTAGGTGAGTTTAGTGGGGGTGGTGTTTAAAGATGTGTTAGGTGAGACTAGTGGTGATACTTGCAGGTGGGTTAGGAGTGTATAGTAGAGGTGCTTGAATGTGGGTTAAGTGAGTATAGTGGTGGTGGTTCTCGAAGGTGGGTTAGGTGAGTACAGTGGTGGTGCTTGAATGTGTGTTAGGTAAGTAGAGTGGTGGTCTTTGAAGGTGGTTTAGGTGAGTATAGTGGTGGTGCTTGAAGGTAGGTTAGGTGAGTATAGTGGTGGTGCTTGAGGGTGGGTTAGTTGAACATAATAGTAGTGCTTCATGGTGGGTTAGGGGAGTATAGTAGTTGTGCTTGAAGGTGGGTTAGGTGAGTATATTGGTGGTGCTGGAAGGTGAGAAAGGTAAGTATAGTGCTGGAGCTTGAAGGTGGGCTTGTTGAGTATAGTGGTGATGCTTGATGGTGGGTTAGGTGAGTATAGTAGTGGTGCTTGAAGGTGGAGTAGTTGAATATTGTGGTGGTGTTTGAAGCTGGGTTAGGAGTATACTGTTATGGTGATGCTTTAAGGTGGGTTAGATGAGTATAGTGGTGGTGGTAGTTGTACTTGAAGGTGGGTTAGGTGAGTACCTATTTACGACTTGGAGAGCAAGGTCACGTATAGTACTTACTTTGTTGTGCTCACCTAGTTGTGCTTGAGAGGTTTGAGCTCTGGCTCTTTGGTCTCGCCTCTCAACTGTCAATCAAGTTTTGTACATAATTCTTAGCCTTCTGAGCTCTATCATATCTACATTTGAAACTGTGTATTGAGTCAGCCTCCTCCACATCACTGCCTAATGCATTCCATCTGTTAACTACTCTGACACTGAAAACGTTCTTTGTAATTTTTCTGTAGCTCATTTGGGCACTCAGCTTCCACCTGTGTCCCCTTGCACGGTCGGTGATTGAACACCGACCTGCATGAAGAGAGACCGTCGGTCTACCGTCCCGCCTAATCAACTTGCAACCTTAGTCAGGCAACAATCACCTCATCCTATCCTTCGCCGCTCCATATGATTAGGGGAGTCAGCAATTATTAATACAAACATATTACGTGTACATTGGCACTAAGAAATGCAGAAGCTGTTAACATTATTAATATAATGGCATTTAGTCCAATTAATAATTATGAGGTCGGTCTCGGAAGCGGATCTCGGACTGTCCTTGAGCCACCAGGATGATTACTCCCAACAACATTGTTCCCTTCCTAGAGAGTCCTTTAATAATGCATAAGTTATATTAACAGAATCTGAACAAGAATAAAATATATGACCTCCACATAATATATCAGGACCAGTCCCTGACTCTGTGCTGCAGCACCTTACCAACTCTACACCTCAGATAATATTTCATAACAAATGAGTAAAACTTAGTGGGGCAGCCAAAGACTTAAGACCCGCGTAGGAACATCCCAGCATTAAAAAGCCCTGCCTGTTTTATGATTAGAAAATACTGTAAGAACTTATGCAAAATAATGCCTCCTTTTCAGTTGATGAAAATAAAGCATATCTATCCACATGGCTCTAACCTCGTCTCACGCTATCCATCTCTGTTAAGCCTGCACGACCTGCCATACCACCATTATCGCCGGACACTGGCATGGCTCCACAATAACCATCACTAACAACTAGTCACCAACACCGTCCTGGTGTCCGCTCTCTTCACCAGTAACGGCTCACGTCTTCTGGAGTGTTGTGCAGGGTTGTACAGCTCCACAGTCCAGCCCTGGATATCCTGCCACGACAGCTTGAAGTTGTCTTGACCATTGCTTGCTGTATTGACCGTTGTATGTGTCCCGTGTACTCTGGCCAGCCTTTCATTCGCGGAAAAAATTATTCACTGTCCGCCCATCCGGCCGCGACCTGCTTCCTCTCCCGCATCCGGCCACACCATTGGCTCAGCGGGTGATGACGTCACACATCACCTCCTTAGCAATTGGAGGAAGACTGTCAAACCACCTTCATCTCCTGAGCGGCATCACTTGTAACGGATGTCTTATGTGTCAAGCTTCTAGTTAGTGTTGTTGTGAGACCCGCGTCCAGTGAGGCTCCACACACGCTGGTAAACAACCCAACCATACAATTTAAGTATATTTCAATTATTTTTTCCACCTGAACACAATACATGTATTTTTTTTACAAATAAACAAGCAGGTTTGGCGTTGAAATGACGTGTTTGTGTGTGTATGTATTTACTTTTTGTATTTACTATTTACTATTTGTCTGCCCAATCGAGATATTAGCTCTTGTACCCCGCATTTCTAACCAATATGTTTCCCTCTATTATATCTGCTGCATATATTTCTCTCTAACACACACACACACACACACACACACACACACACACACACACACACACACACACAGACAGAAAACTGCCCGTAACAGCTGTCTAACACCCAGGTACCTATTTACTGCTAGGTACCAGGGGCATCAGGGTAAAAGAAACTCTCCCCATTTTTGTTTTTCGCCGGCGCCGGGAATCGAACCCGAGCCATGGGATTACGCGTCCAGTGTGCTATCCATAAAGCCACTAGCGCCTTGCAAAAACCGGCTGTATTTGTATGTGAGAGTGTACTCATCTAGTTGTACTCTCCTATATGGGTGTGTGTGTATGTGTGTGTGTGTGTGTGTGTGTGTGTGTGTGTGTGTGTGTGTGTGTGTGTGTGTGTGTGTGTGTGTGTGTGTGTGTGTGTGTGTGTGTGTGTGTGTACTCACCTATTTGTGCTTGCGGGGGTTGAGCTTTGGCTCTTTGGTCCCGCTTCTCAACCGTCAGTCAACAGGTGTACAAGTTCCTGAGCCTATTGGGCTCTATCATATCTACACTTGAAACTGTGTTTGGAGTCAGCCTCCACCACATCACTTCCTAATGCATTCCGTTTGTCAACCACTCTGACACAAAAACGTTTCTTCTGGTATCTCTGTGGCTCATTTGGGCACTCAGTTTCCACCTGTTTCCACACACACACACACACACACACACACACACACACACACACACACACACACACACACACACACACACACACACACACACAGAAGTATACAGTAATAAGGAAAGAGAGGGAAGGTAGGGGAGGAGGCGGAGTGGCCCTGCTCATGAGAAAGGAATGGAGTTTTAAGGAGATGGCCATACCGGGCTGTGAGGAGTTCAGAGACTACATAGCAGCACCATAACAATGGGAGGACCAAGAATAGTAGTAGCAGTAATATACAACCCTCCACCAAATGACAGGAGACCCAGTCAAGAGTATGAAAACAACAACAAGGCAGCTAACACTATAATTGAGAGGGCAGCCTCTGCTGCCTGTAGAAATAGATCCCACCTGCTCATCATGAGCGACTTCAATCACGGAAAGATTGACTGGGAGAACGAGGAACCGCATGGAGGCGAGGATACGTGGAGAGCCAAACTATTGGAGGTGGTGACAAGCAACTTTTTAACCCAGCATGTCGGAGAACCCACAAGGATGCGAGGCAATGACGAACCAGCGAGACTCGACCTAGTCTTCACTCTGAACGGCTCCGACATAAGAGAAATCGGTTTTGAGGACCCAGTAGGAATGAGCGACCACAGTGTACTGGTGTTTGAGAACTTGATTGAAGAAGGGTTATTGAACTCGAGGGGGGATACCGAAACCAAAAGGTTAGCATACCGAAAGGGAAACCATGAGGGGATAAGAAAATTCCTAAGAGATATAGCATGGGAAACAGAGCTCAGGGGAAAGACGGCCCAAGATATGATGGATTACATCACGCAGAAGTGCAAGGACGCAGCAAACCAGTTTGTCCCAGTCCAAAAGGAAAACAGAGAAATGAAGATGAGAAACCCATGGTTTAATCAAAGATGTAGGCTAGCTAAGCAGCAAAGTAAAAGGGCATGGAGAAACTATAGGAATAACAGGACACTGGAGAGCAGAGAAAGATACCAGAATGCCAGGAATGAATATGTCAGGATGAGAAGAGAGGCAGAAAGACAATACGAAAATGACATCGCAAGCAAGGCAAAGACTCAGCCTAAATTGTTGCATAGCCACATTAGGAGAAAAACAACAGTAAAGGAACAGGGTTATGAGATTAAGGATAGGGGCGGAAGGATTCACTACAAATGACAAGGAAGTGTGTGAGGAATTGAATAAGAAATTCCAGGAGGTCTTCACCTTAGAGCAAGGAGAAATTCCAGAGGTAAGTGAGGGAATAGCTAACAAGGAACCACTGGAAGAGTTTGAGATTACCAGTGGGGAAGTAAGGAAGTGTTTACTAGAGTTGGACGTGACGAAGGCTATAGGCCCAGATGGAATCTCCCCTTGGGTTCTAAAGGAAGGAGCAAGAGAACTGAGCCTACCACTCTCCATAGTGTATAACAAATCACTGGCAACAGGGGAACTGCCAGATATTTGGAAAGCAGCTAACGTAGTCCCGATATACAAGAAAGGGGATAGACAGGAGGCACTGAACTACAGGCCAGTGTCCCTAACCTGCATACCATGCAAGCTGATGGAGAAGATTGTGCGAAAAAAACTAGTGGAGCATCTGGAGCGAAGGAACTTTGTAACACAGCATCAACATGGGTTCAGGGATGGTAGGTCCTGCCTCACAGGGTTACTTGAATTCTACGACCAGGCAACAAAAATAAGGCAAGAAAGAGAAGGGTGGGCAGACTGCATATTTTTGGATTGTCAGAAAGCCTTTGATACAGTGCCACACAAGAGGCTAGTGCGAAAGTTGGAGATGCAGGCTGGAGTGAGAGGGAAGGTACTCCGGTGGATAGAGGAGTACCTAAGCAACAGGAGACAACGAGTCTGTGTGAGGGGTGAGGTCTCAGATTGGCGAGACGTCACAAGTGGAGTCCCGCAGGGGTCAGTCCTTGGACCTATACTGTTTCTGGTATATGTAAATGATCTCCCAGAGGGTATAGATTCGTTCCTCTCAATGTTTGCCGACGATGCAAAAATTATGAGGAGGATTGAAACAGAGGATGATAGTAGGAGGCTACAAGATGACCTGGATAGACTGAGTGAATGGTCCAACAAATGGCTGTTGAAGTTCAACCCGAGTAAATGCAAAGTAATGAAACTAGGCAGTGGAAACAGGAGGCCAGGCACAGGATACAGAATAGGAGATGAAGTACTTAATGAAACAGACAGAGAGAAAGATCTAGGAGTTGATATCACACCAAACCTGTCTCCTGAAGCCCACATAAAGAGAATAACGTCTGCGGCATATGCGAGGCTGGCTAACATCAGAACGGCGTTCAGGAACCTGTGTAAGGAATCATTCAGAATCTTGTACACCACATATGTAAGACCAATCCTGGAGTATGCGGCCCCAGCATGGAGCCCGTACCTTGTCAAGCACAAGACGAAGCTGGAAAAAGTCCAAAGGTATGCTACTAGACTAGTCCCAGAACTAAGAGGCATGAGTTATGAGGAAAGGCTGCGGGAAATGCACCTTACGACACTGGAAGACAGAAGAGTAAGGGGGGACATGATCACAACCTACAAAATCCTCAGGGGAATCGACCGGGTAAACAAGGATGAACTATTCAACACTGGTGAGACGCGAACAAGGGGACACAGGTGGAAGCTGAGTACCCAAATGAGCCACAGAGACGTTAGAAAGAACTTTTTCAGTGTCAGAGTAGTTAGTAAATGGAATGCATTAGGAAGTGATGTGGTGGAGGCTGACTCCATACACAGTTTCAAATGTAGATATGATAGAGCCCAATAGGCTCAGGAATCTGTACACCAGTTGATTGACGGTTGAGAGGCGGGACCAAAGAGCCAGAGCTCAACCCCCGCAAGCACAATTAGGTGAGTACAATTAGGTGAGTACACACACACACACACACACAAGAAAGGTGATAGGGAGGAGGCACTTAACTATAGACCTGTATCACTGACAAGCATCCCCTGTAAAATACTGGAAAGAATAATTAGGCTACGACTGGTTGGACACCTGGAGAGCATTAGGTTTGTGAACAAACATCTACATGGGTTCTGGACAGGGAAATCGTGCCTAACAAACCTTCTGGAATTCTATGATAAAATAACGAGGATAAGACAGGACAGAGATGGTTGGGCAGACTGCATATTTCTGGACTGCCAAAAAGCCTTTGATACAGTACCGCACATGAGACTGCTGTTCAAGCTCGAGAGGCAGGCGGGGGTGGGGGGAAAGGTCCTAGCATGGATAAGGAACTACCTAACAGGAAGGAGCCAAAGAGTTACGGGAAGGGGCAAGAAGTCGGACTGGCAAACAGTAACAAGTGGAGTACCACAAGGATCGGTGCTGGGACCAATTCTATTTCTTGTATATGTTAACGACATGTTTACAGGCGTAGAGTCCTACATGTCGATGTTTGCGGATGACGCAAAGTTGATGAGAAGAGTTGTGACAGATGAGGATTGCAGGATCCTCCAAGAGGACCTGAACAGGTTGCAGAGATGGTCAGAGAAATGGCTACTGGAATTCAACACGAGCAAATGTAAAGTTATGGAAATAGGACTAGGAAATAGGAGACCAAAGGGACAGTACACAATGAAGGGGAACAGCCTACCTGTGACGACGCGTGAAAGAGACCTGGGGGTGGACGTAACACCTAATCTATCTCCTGAGGCATATATAAATAGGATAACGACAGCAGCGTACTCTACACTGGCAAAAGTTAGAACATCATTCAGAAACGTAAGTAAGGAGGCATTTAGGGCGCTTTACACTGCCTACGTGAGGCCAGTCTTAGAGTATGCCGCCTCATCATGGAGTCCCCATCTGAAGAAGCATATAATGAAACTGGAAAAGGTTCAGAGGTTTGCAACGAGACTCGTCCCAGACCTACGAGGGATGGGGTATGAGGAGCGCCTGAGGGAACTGTGCTTTACGACACTAGAAAGAAGAAGGGAGAGGGGGGACATGATAGGAACGTATAAGATACTCAGAGGGATTGACAGAGTGGACATAGACGAAATGTTCACACGGAATAGTAACAGAACGAGGGGACATGGATGGAAGCTTGAAACTCAGCTGAGTCACAGAGATGTTAGGAAGTTTTCTTTTAGCGTGAGAGTAGTGGGAAAATGGAATGCACTTCAGGAACAGGTTGTGGAAGCAAATACTATTCATAATTTTAAAACCAGGTATGATAGGGAAATGGGACAGGAGTCATTGCTGTAAACATCCGATGCTCGAAAGGCGGGATCCAAGAGTCAATGCTCGATCCTGCAGACACAACTAGGTGAGTACAACTAGGTGAGTACACATACACACAAACACACACACACACACACACACACACACACACACACACACACACACACACACACACACACACACACACACACACACACACACACACACACACACACAGGAAGCAGCTCCGTAACAGCTGTCTATATCCCAGGTAGCTATTTACTGCTAACAAGGGGCATTCAGGGTGAAAGAAACTTTGCCCATTTGTTTTTGCCTGGACCGGGAATCGAAACCGGGCCACAGAATTACGAGTCCTTTGCACTGTCCAATCAGCTAACAGACTCCCATGTGTGTACTCACTTCATTGTACTCACCTAATTGTACTTGGGTGGGTTGACCTCTGGCTCTTTGGTCCCGCCTCTCAACCGTCAATCAACAAGTGTACAGGTTCCTGAGCCTATTGGGCTCCATCATATCTACATTTGAAACTGTGTATGGAGTCAGCCTCCACCACATCACTTCCTAATGCATTCCACTTGTCGACCACTCTGACACTAAAAAAGTTCTTTCTAATATCTCTGTGGCTCATTTGGGCACTCAGTTTCCACCTGTGTCCCCTTGTGCGTGTGCCCCTTGTGTTAAATAGCCTGTCTTTATCTACCCTATCAATTCCCTTCAGAATCTTGAATGTGGTGATCATGTCCCCCCTAACTCTTTTGTCTTCCAGCGAAGTGAGGTTTAATTCCCGTAGTCTCTCCTCGTAGCTCATCCCTCTCAGCTCGGGTACTAGTCTGGTGGCTAAGCTTTGAACCTTTTCCAGTTTAGTCTTATCCTTGACTAGATATGGACTCCATGCTGGGGCTGTATACTCCAGGATTTGCATCACATATGTGGTATACAAAGTCCTGAATGATTCCTTACACAAGTTTCTGAATGCCGTTCATATGTTGGCTAGCCTGGCATATGCTGCTGACGTTATCCTCTTGATATGGGCTGCAGGGGACAGGTCTGGCGTGATGTAAACCCCCAAGTCTTTTTCTCTTTGACTCTTGAAGAATTTCCTCTTCCAGATGATACCTTGTATCTGGCCTCCTGCTCTCTGCACCTATCTTCATTACATTACATTTGGGTGGGTTAAACTCTAACAACCATTTGTTCGACCATTCCTTCAGCTTGTCTAGGTCTTCTTGAAGCCTCGAACAGTCCTCTTCTGTTTTAATCCTTCTCATAATTTTGGCATCGTCCGCAAACATTGAGAGAAGTGAATCTATACCCTCCGAGAGATCATTTACATATATCAGAAACAAGATAGGACCGAGTACAGAGCCCTGTGGGACTCCACTGGTGACTTCACGCCAATCGGAGGTCTCACCCATCACCGTAACTCTTTGCTTCCTATTGCTAAGGTACTCCCTTATCCACTGGAGCACCTTACCAGCTACACCTGCCTGTCTCTCTAGCTTATGTACCAGCCTCTTATGCGGTACGGTGTCAAAGGCTTTCCGACAATCCAAGAAAATGCAGTCCGCCCAGCCCTCTCTTTCTTGCTTAATCTTTGTCACCTGATCGTAGAATTCTATCATGCCTGTAAGGCAAGATTTACCCTCCCTGAATCCATGTTGGCGATTTGTCACGAAGTCCCTTCTCTCCAGATGTGTTACCAGGTTTTTTCTCACGATCTTCTCCATCACCTTGCATGGTATACAAGTCAAGGACACTGGCCTGTAGTTCAATGCCTCTTGCCTGTCACCCTTTTTGTATATTGGGACCATATTCGCCGTCTTCTATATTTCTGGTTGGTCTCCCGTCTCCAGTGACTTACTATACACTATGGAGAGTGGCAAACAAAGTGCTTCTGCACACTCTTTCAATATCCATGGTGAGATCCCGTCTGGACCAACAGCCTTTCTAACATCCAGACCCAGCAGGTGTCTCTTGACCTCCTCTCTCGTAATTTCGAGCTCTTCCAAGGCCGCCTGGTTTACCTCCCTTTCTCCTAGCACAGTGACCTCACCTTGTTCTATTGTGAAAACCTCCTGGAACCTGTTGTTGAGTTCTTCTCACACCTCTTTGTCATTCTCTGTATACCTGTCCTCGCCTGTTCTAAGTTTCAATACCTGTTCTTTCACTGTGGTTTTCCTTCTGATGTGACTGTGGAGTAGCTTTGGTTCGGTCTTGGCTTTGTTTGCTATATCATTTTGAAAACTTTTCTCTGCTTCGCTTCTCACCCTGACGTACTCATTCCTGGTGTGTGTTTGTGTGTGTGTGTGTGTGTGTATGGGAGAGATGCGAGGGAAACTGGGCGGAGATGGTCATTTCAGGTCAGGTGGACAGGTGGTGGGAGAGGGTGAGGGAGATGGAGGGGGTTTCCACTGTGTGGGAGGGTATTGGTGTTAGGGGGGGGGGGGGGAATATCTGGTATGCTACATGGGAGGTGAAAAAGGGGGGGGGGTAATGTATGTGTAGTCAGTGGTAGGGGAGAGTGGAAATGGGGGGGGGGGGGGAGTGTTTTGGGAGAGTGAGATGGGGGTAAGAGGAGTTGGGTGAGGTGTTGTCCTCAAATTACAGCTGGGGATTAGCGGCTTATCTGGTTCCCAATAAGCTCACAGTTGCTGTCCTTGTTACCTGGCTACCACTTACGATTGTATTATTGAATGGAATGCATCTGTGTCTATGATATTATGTAAACCTTGCACACTGTTGGAGACTTAAGAGAGACACTTAATCATGTCCGGACAAATCAAATCGCATCATGTCCAGGCAGCTGCATCCCAACTACATGCACTACTTCAACGAGTGCTTGACTAGAAAAAGACAGAAACTCCTCTACCGCCTGTGTCAAATCCGTCATCAAAACCCAGATGCGATTCATCAGTGCTTCGTTAGAGATGGCTGGATTAACGTGAGAAAGACTTCAGAAGGTCAAATGTTTACAATTGCTAATGAGGAAAACCTCAACATTTTCCTCTCCCAATGTGGTTTGTCTCACCATATTATCACTCTCAATGAGTCAACATAATTAACCCCCCCCCCCCTTGTCACCTTGTTCGGGGTAGGTAACCAAAGTCTCTTTGTTTCACTTTTTAAATTAATTTTTAATTTAATTTTTACTAGTCATTTACTGGACTTAATTAATTGAGTGAATTACTATTTCTTTAGGTCTTATTTATTATACGATCATAACTAAATTATTTATAGTATATAATCATTAGCTTAAATTTGTTTATGTTTACTATTCAACTTTTTTCTTTGATTTCATTTATTACCTAGGTTGCCTAGCCTCGCGATACTCCCTTACTCCATTGTACCCCCTGGCATTGCCTGTCTCAAAATGCAAATTATTACTTACAGTGTACCTGAGAGTACCTGTAAGCAATCTACTTCATTTTTCTTTTTTGTTCATTTTGTGTTTGTTTTGTATAGTCTTGTTTTTTGTTTTTCCCCCTTTTATATCAAAATTCTATTTTGTAATTGCCATTCTTGCCTTGTTTTCCTACAACCAGCCTTTTTATGCAGACAAGTATAGACCCTGAACTAAACCTCTTATCCACTATCTATGACAATCATCACTTTAATGATCAAAATTGCAGATATTTTACAGCACATGATGTAAACAATATATTAACACATAATCACAATATCTCTGTAATCAACTTGAACGTTAGATCTCTAGGTAAACACTTCGATGATGTTAGTGCCTTGATTGAAACTATTGACAACAAATTCTCTTTTATTATACTTACTGAAACGTGGTTAAAAGAGGATACTACTCAACTCTTTAACATGCCTAACTACTCAGCAATTCACAACTGTCGTCAAATTCAGAGAGGTGGTGGTACTGCTCTTTACTACCACCAAGAACTAACATGCTTAAAAGTAAATAGCACTAGAGACTGCTGTGGGGAGTATATCGTCTCTAGTTTCAGAGTCAAGGGTGCTGAGTCTGCCCTGTCTGTGGATGCAGTCTATAGAATTCCTAACACTGATGTGTCCGAATTCAACTCAAACCTTAGAAATTTAATATTAGATAACAGACTGAACAAAAACCATCTTATTATCACAGGGGACTTTAATATTGACCTTTGCGAGCCTGAACACCCTACTGCTGTTAGCTTCCTCAACTGTATGAATTCCTGCTTCCTTATACCCTTAATCACTAGACCTACTAGAATCACTGATAGTACTGCCACGACTCTAGATCACATCTGGACAAACATAACCTCTCCGCTTACTTCAGGTATAATCACCGATAGCACTACAGACCATTACCCCACATTTCTCTTATCTAACATTAACAAACCACCTCTAGAGACAAGGGAGTTAAGCTTTAGGCTGCACAATGAAACTGCTATAGGCAATTTTATAACTGCTGCTGCTGATGTCAACTGGGAATCTGAGTTAGGTAACATAGGGGACATCAACCTAGCAGTGCAATCTTTCCTTCAAAAAACTCTTAGCCTTTATAACACCCACTGTCCTATGCTAACAAAACAAGTCTCAACCAAAAGGCTAAACAATCCTTGGCTTACAAAGGGAATACTTAAATCCATTAATAAAAAAACATGACCTTGAGAAGAAGTATAGGTTAAGAACCATCTCCAAAGAATTCTCAAAGAACTACTCGTTATTGCCATCTAAAATAATTAGACGAGCCAAAACTAAATACAACGAAGATAAATTTATCCAAATAAAGAGCAACATTAAAAAAACTTGGAACATAATTTCACAAATATTGGGATCAAAGAAGATTTTAAATAACAAACCAACACTCCTATCCAATAACGATGGTCAGCTTTCAGCCTCTGATTCTGCTATTGAGTTCAACAGGTACTTCTCTTCCATTGGGTCATCCCTTGCAAATGACATTCCATTTTCCAGTACTGATGTTAAGGACTATCTTACAGGTAACTATCCACAGTCTCTGTGCCTAAAGCCTACAAATTCCACTGATGTCTTTAACAGTCGGTTTCTGTCCTTGTTGTACCTGCCCAACCTGAAAACCTACTCAATGTTTTGTTCAGCACCTTCCATCTGTAACCCCTTCAGTATCCCATATACTGCCTCTCTGTCCTTGCTATTCCATTCCTGCCTATTGGATCCTTCCTGTTCTTTGATGCCTACAACTACCACTGATCTTTTTCTTTTGTGTGTATGTGTATGTGTGTGTGTGTGTATACTCACCTATTTGTACTCACCTATTTGTGCTTGCGGGGGTTGAGCTTTGGCTCTTTGGTCCCGCCTCTAAACCGTCAATCAACTGGTGTACAGATTTCTGAGCCTACTGTGCCCCTTTCGGTATGCTAACCTTTTGGTTTCGGTATCCCTCCTCGAGTTCAATAACCCTTCATCAATCAGGTACTCAAACACCAATACACTGTGGTCGCTCATTCCTACTGGGGCCTCAAAACCGATTTCTCTTATGTCAGAGTTGTTCAAGGTGAAGACCAGGTCGAGTCTCGCTGGTTCGTCATTTCCTCTCATCCTTGTGGGTTCTCTGACATGCTGGGTTAAGAAGTGTCTAGTCACCACCTCCAGTAGTTTGGCTCTCCATGTATCCTCACCTCCATGCGGTTCCTGGTTCTCCCAATCAATCCTTCCGTGATTGAAGTCCCCCATGATGAGCAGGTGGGATCTATTTCTACAGGCAGCAGAGGCTACCCTCTCAATTATAGTGTTAACTGCCATGTTGTTGTTTTCGTACTCTTGACTGGGTCTTCTGTCATTTGGTGGAGGGTTATATATTACTGCTACTACTATCCTTGGTCCTCCCATTGTCATGGTGCCTGCTATGTAGTCTCTGAAACCCTCACAGCCCGGGATAACCATCTCCTTAAAATTCCATTCCTTTCTCATGAGTCCGCCTCTACTTTCTACTCCGCCTCCTCCCCTACCTTCCCTCTCTTTCCTTAATACTGTGTACTCCTGGGGAAACACAGCATTCGTTATGATTCCAGAGAGTTTTTGTTTCAGTGAGTCCGATTACATCTGGGTTCACTTCTTGTGCTCTTTCCCTTAGTTCACTTGCCTTGCTTGTGATCCAATCTATGTTCGAGTACATTGCCCTGAAACTGACTCTCTTCTGCTTCTCCTCTGGGGGGGGGGGGACCTGTGGGGTCTGAGGTGAGCGGGAGCTGGGAGGATCTGGTACGGGGAGACTGGTGGAGGAGGTTTTGGGGGGAGGGGGGGAAGCTTGGGGGGGTGGGGGGGAGGGGGAGGGTAGGGGAAGGGTAGGGGGAGTGGGTGAGAGGGGGGAGGGTTGGGGAGGTGAAAGAGGTAGGGTTGAGGGGGGTGAGAGGAGGAGGTTTGGGGGGATGTGGGAGAAGAGGGGGGGGGGGAGTTTGGGGGCAGTAAAGGGGGAGGGCTTGGGGGGCGTGGGGGAAAGGGAAGGCTGAGGTGGGTGAGGAAGAGGGGAGGGTTTTGGGGAGTGGTGGAGAGTGGGGGGCTTAGGGGGGCGGGGGAGAACGGAGCCCTTGTGTGTGTGTGTGTGTGTGTGTGTGTGTGTGTGTGTGTGTGTGTGTGTGTGTGTGTGTGTGTGTGTGTGTGTGTGTGTGTGTGTGTGTGTGTGTGTGTGTGTACTCACCTAGGTGTACTCACCTAGTTGTGATTGCACGGGTTGAGCTTTGTCTTTTTGGTCCCACCTCTAAACCGTCAATCAACTGGTGTACAGATTTCTGAGCCTACTGGGCTCTATCATACCTACATTTCAAACTGTGTATGGGGTCAACCTCCACCACATCACTTTCTAGTGCATTCCATTTGTTAACTATTCTGACACTAAAAAATTCTTTCTAATGTTTCTATGGCTGATCTGGGTACTAAGGTTCCACCTGTGCCCCCTTGATCGTGTTCCACCCGTACTGAAGAGTTTGTCATTGTCCACCTTGTCAACTCCCCTGAGAATTTTGTAGGTGGTTATCATGTCTCCACTTACTATTCTGTTTTCCAGGGACGTGAGGTTCAAGTCCTTTAACCTTTCTTCGTAACTCATACCTCTCAGTTCCAGGACGAGTCTCTTGGCATACCGGTGAATCTTCTCTAATTTTGTCTTGTGTTTAACTAGGTATGGACTCCAGGCTGGAGCTGCATGTTCCAGGTTTTGTCTCATATAAGTAGTATACAGGGTCCTGATTCCTTATACAAGTTTCTAAAGGCAGTTCTTAAGTTGACCAACCAAGCATATGCCGCTGATGATATCCTTTTGATGTGGGCCTCTGGGGACAGGTTCGGTTTGATATCAACCCCCAGATCTTTCTCTCTATTTGACTCTTGCAGGATTTCATCTCCCAGATAGTACCTTGTGTTCAGCCTTCTGCTCCCTTTACCTATTTTCATTACTTTACACTTTCCTGAGTTGAACTTTAGTAGCCATTTTCTAGAGCATTCCTTTAGCCGGTCCAGGTCGTCCTGTAGTCTCTGTCTAACTTCATCTGTATTGATTCTTCTCAGATGTTTTGCATTATCAGCAAACATCGAGAGGAATGAGTCTATACCCTCTGGAAGATCGTTTACATATATTAGAAACAGAATGGGTCCACGTACAGAGCCCAGTGGGACTCCGCTGGTGACATCTCGCCACTCTGATGTCTCCCCCTCACAGTTACTCGCTCTTTCCGGTTGCTTAGATACTCCCTTATCCATTGGAGCATCTTACCTTTTACTCTTGCCTGTTGCTCCAACTTTTGTAATAGCCACTTACAGGGTACTGTGGCGAAGGCTTTCTGACACTCCAAGAAAATGCAGTCTTCTCACTCTTCTCTTTCTTGCCTAATTTTTGTTGCTTGGTCAAAGAATTCTATGAAACTTGTGATGCACGATTTACCGTCTCTGAACCCACGGTGATTGTGTGTTACAAATCTATTTCCCTCGAGATACTCTACGAGGCTTTTCCTCACGATCGTCTCCATCACATTGCATGGAATACTAGTTAGGGAAACTGGCTTGTAATTCAGTGCCTCCTGCCTGTTACCCTTTTTGTATATTGGGATTACATTAGCTGTGTTCCAGCCTTCTGGTAGGTCACCTGTTTCCAGTGACCTGTTATTCACCATAGAGAGTGGCACACGTAGTGCTTCTGCACCTTCCTTTAGATCCACGGTGAGATTCTCACAGTCCCACCAGCCCTTGTTACATTCAGCTCCAACAAATTACTTTTGACCTCATCACTGGTGAGGTCAAATTCTTCCAAGGTTGCTTGATTTGCCTCCTCCTCATTTAGTGCAGGGGCTTCTCCTTGTTCTTTTGTGAAGACCTCCTGGAATCTCTTGTTGAGTTCTTCACACACCTCCTTGTCATTCTCTGTATCTGTTCTCCCCTTTTCTCACTCTCATCACTTGTTCCTTCACTGATATTTTCCTCCTGATGTGGCTGTGAAGCAATTTTGGTTGGGTCTTAGCTTTACTCGCGATGTCATTTTCATACTGTCTCACTGCTTCTCTCCTCACTCTGAGTTACTCATTTTTTGCCCTCTGGTATCTCTCCCTGCTCTCTGGTGTTCTGTTATTCATGTATTTTTCTCCATGTTCTGTTATTCAACTGCTTCGCTTACTTACATTCCTGGTTGAAGCATGGATTTTTCTGTTGTTTTTCGTTTTTCTCCATTTGGACCGTGATAAACCTGTCTGTAGCTTCCTGGCACTTCTAGGAGACATAATCTATCATATCCTGTACAGTCCTCTCTCTGAGTTGTTACCTATGGTATTCCCATGAGAAAGTTCTTCATCTCGTCATATTTTCCTCTTCGGTAATTTAGTCTTTTCCCTTCCGATCCCAACCTTGGAGGTTATCCTTACCTCCACCAAGTGCATAAATGTCAATACACTGTGGTTACTCATTCCTATGGGGGCTTCAACTTTGACATCCCTTATTTCTGATTCATTCAGGGTGAATATCAGGTCGAGTCTAGATGGTTCATCATTACTTCTCACTCTTGTGGGTTCTTTGACATGTTGGATCAGAAAGTTCCTTGTTGCCACTTCAAAGAGTTTAGATCTCCATGTATCTGAACCGCCTTGGGGATCCCCCATTCTCCCAGTCTATCTTTCCATGGTTGAAATCGCCCATTATTAGGAGTCTGGAGCCATTCCTGGAAGCAACTGAAGCTTCTCTCTCTATAATATTATCGGTTGCCATGTTGTTCCTATCAAGCTCCTGTTTGGGTCTTTTGTCATTTAGGGAAGGGTTGTAAAATGACTGAAACTATTATCTTAGGTCCACCCATTGTTATAGTTCCTGTTATACAATCACTGAACCCTTCACAGCCCGGAATTTCCATCTCATCAAAACTCCAGTCCTTCCTTATCAGCAGGGCCACTCCTCCACCTCCTCTCCCTTCCCTCTCTTTCCTTACTATATAGTAGTCCTTTGGAAATACAGCATCTGTGTGTGTGTAAGAGAGAGAGAGAGAGAGAGAGAGATAGAGATAGAGACCGCTGTGCGGATCTTAAGTGGATATTCGTATGAGAAATAATTGTTTATGTTAATTAATAATTTCCATATAATCATCATTAGTAGCGAAAGAAAAACGAACATTCATCAATCTTTTGACATTTAAACTAACAAAAATTTCCCGTAGCATACAAACAAAATACTTATTTTGCACTATCCAGATGTTTTATATATTGTCAGACAAATAACTACGTGTTATGCTCAGCTGTTGATGGATTGACTTCCTTACAAAATATGAAATTCTTGATTAGAATGAGAGTTGAAAAAAATTGTTGTGTAAAACAGCAATGGTCCTATTATTTCTTTAATAAATATGTTCCCAATGTTTTATATGAAATGATAATGTGTAATGTTGTCTATCCTCAGGTCTGCGGCCTCTGGGCACCTCTCTCAGCTCCTCGTGTTCCAGTTTCCGCAGCGAAGTGCCCATGGGAGGAGTAACTAACATGGGCGTCGTGGGAGGCGCCTCGGGCATGCTGGGAGCCTCGGGGCTGGTCAGCACGCCCTCCACCTCCTCCTCCCACCTTCTTCAAGTGTTTCTGCTTCCCGAGACTGTCGGGAAGGACCGCGGGCTAACGCCATCGCCTCGGGAATATGAGGGTGTGAGTGTGTTGTGAGGCCGGCCTTAACTACAAGAGCCAGTGGTGTCTGAGGCAGGCCTTAAATACTGGAACCAGTGGAGTCTGAGGCTGGCCTTAACCATGGGAACCAGTGGTGTCTGAGGCCGGCCTTAATCACAGGAACCAGTGGTGTCTGAGACCGGCCTTAACCACAGGAACCAGTGGTGTCTGAGGCCGGCCTTAACCACGGGAACCAATGGTGTCTGAGGGTGGCCTTAAACAAAGGAACCAGTGGTGTCTGAGGGCGACTGTAAAATGGAAGCGGCTGGCGAAAGTGACGTACTGACCTGTTTTCTGTGTTGGGTCCTCTGGTAGATTAGAAAAAGAGACTTTACATTGACCGTTTTCTGGACGTTGGGAAACCATAGGAGGACGGGCTGGTCTGAGAGCGGCCGTGGTCACGGGAACTAGAGATGTCTGAAAGATTCCCAGCATAAGTGTAAATCACCGCAGTGAACGGCACCGCAGTGTACAGTGAAGTAGTTTCAGAGCAACAGTGTACATTGCAAACAGTGCACAGTGGAAACAGTGCACAGTGCAGCAATGTACAGTGTAGCAATTGAAAAACAGTGTGCAGTGCATTAGTACACATTGACGGATGTTTACCAAATTAGAAAATTCAATCCTGAAATATATTGATTTATTCAGTGGCATTTATGACGGAGTGTTGATCACAAGGACTTCAAACTTAGAAGTCGTCTGAATCACAGTTGTCGGCAGCTGTTAATGCCTGGAAATCGCTGAAATAAAGTAAAGAACTACAAAAGCATCTGTAAAGCACAGAAAAAGTTTTAACTAGTTCATCACAGTGTTTTCTGAATCTTTGTTCCTCAAAGGCGCTAAACAGTGGCATGACCTTAGAGGTGCTGCAAGAGAATGTGTTGAGCCCAAGTAACCAATAGCTAAAGAACTGGGTAGCCATCGAGGACCACTAAGTGCCCCAGCGACGCCTCATTCAAGAGACCGTCAACTGCAGAAGAACCGGATGGTCAGCACGGAGGAGCCGGATGGATAACACAGACCGGAAACTGTTAAACTTGAGGCGATCGTGATAACCGGATAGCGGTAGTCAACCGTTACTTAAGACTCACTTTACTTCAAGGAATTAGAATCTCCTTAAGTCTGTCACTTATCTACAAGGTGTCTGTCATTTATCTAATATTGTGAGTTACAAACCGATTGCGAATTTAAACAAATATATTAAAACAGCATCAAGGGGCTGTGAAATCTCTGACAGGATTAGCATGAGTGTTATAGAGCCTCCTTGGTGCTATGAGTGCTCTATCCCAGTTTTCTATGTTGCAATGGAACAGTCGCCCCTAAACATAATTTTCAATTGAATATATATATATATATATATATATATATATATATATATATATATATATATATATATATATATATATATATACAAGCCTGAATGGTCCCCAGGACTATATGCAACTGAAAACTCACACCCTAGAAGTGACTCGAACCCATACTGCCAGGAGCAAGGCAATTGGTATGTACAGGATGCCTTAATCCGCTTGACCATCACGATCGGACAAGGAAGTGATAGCCGAAGCTATTACCAAGATTACCATCCGAGTGCCGGCGGGGAAGTGGTTCAAATTCCCCACCCCACCATCCCCTCTTCCTTCCCACCATGCCCCACTTCCTTGTCCCTTTGTTCTCCCCCACCATTCTCCATTCCCCCATCCCCTCGTCCCCACCATCCCAAACACTTCTGTCCCCTTGTCCTTCCGCACCATTCCCCACTCCAGCATCCCCTCTTTCTTACCACCATGCGCCCCTCCCCTGTCCCTTTGTCCTCCCCACCCATCTCCATTCCCCCATCCCCTCGTCTCCACCATCCCATACTCCCCCCGTCCCCTCGTCCTCCCCACCATCTCTCACTTCCGTCCCCTCGTCATCCCCACCATTCCCCACTCCCTCGTCCGATGCCTTACGAAATGGTCTGATGTTCTCATCAGAAAATTAGGATCATCAAGTGATCTGATGTTCCCATCACTTAAATAAAAAAAACAGTTAAAAAAATGAAATGAAAATATAAAAAAATAAGAAAAATAAGCAATACTCACAAAGTGAACGGTATGGTAAGCAACACAGCTCAAATCCAACACAATTCACACATAATAATTAAATCAAAATGAAAATAAATCCAAATCTATGAAAATCCAATTTATCAATGTAATCAGAAACGCTGAAAAGGAATTGAAACATATTTAGTATAGCATGTGTATTGCTATACACATGCTCCTACATACAACAGGTGGCGCTGTTTTTCCAGAAGAGCATAGTTTTACCTGCCACAGGTGTGGCATCTATACTTATACTTACAAATTGAATTGTATGGTAAACAACGCAGCTCAATTCCAACACAAAGTCACACATAATAATTCAATAAAAAATAAAATATTTTGAAATCTATGAAAAAAAAATATATCAATGCAATCGGAAACATTGAATTTGAATTTGTGACATATTAATTATATCGTGCATTTTGCTATTATATGCAACAGATGGCGCTGTTTTTAAAAAACGCCTGTTTTTTCCTGTCACAGGGGTGGCATGTATATAGTAGATAGATAAAAACACGTGCCTATTCGAATGTAACGTTGTGTCAAAATTTCAAAACAATCGGTAAAGAGGTTTCAAAGATTTCCTTCACATGGAAAATCACATGAAAAACAGTTTGTTTGTTTTTTAAAAGGATGTTTTTTTATCCGTCACAGACGTGACTTTTATATAGTATGTATATAAAACCCTGGCTGGATGCGAATGGAACATTGTGTGAAAATTTCAAAGCAATCGGTGAAGAACTTTCGGAGATTAGCGATTTTGAACAATCGAACATTTTCATTTTTATTTATCTATATATATATATATACATAACGTTCTGTTCATTGAAGATATGTTAAGACATTATCATGTGTGCAGAGGGAAGTGTTCTGAGAGCCTCACTCACTGTTGTGAGTGAGTATGAGTCCGTGTATCATTATGAGTGCTATGGGGCACTTTGTTTTATTGACAAAAATATGCAGTTGATGTTTTTTTCCAGAGTATGATAAACCTAATGAAAAATTTTGTTCAAAAGATCGTATTTTTTTGGAAAAAGCATTGTGTTCCTCAGGAATTGACGAGGCCAACTTTCTTGGTGAAATTGGTTGTGGAATTTTTAAATCACACGTAGATTTCAGCCCCTTCACTGGACTGGAGACATTACGTTCTCGGAAAAGTCGCTCATCACCATCTCGAGGAGTCTTGCCCACCATTAATAAAAACACTAATAATCTCAAGCCAAATGAGAACTTCTGCTGCGAGATGTTAATTAGAACTTATATGTGAAATATTTTTTAGTTTTATATATTCTTTACTGTATAAATATTGGGATCATAATTTCGCTTGAAAATACTTTGGATGTGACAATTCAAGATGTCATCCAATTCGGTAAAATTATCGGTCATTGAAACATGATTCTAAGATGCTAAACAATATGATGAGAGGAGGATAATTACAATAATAATTTTTATTATAATAATAGTATCCAGTACAGTATTTCGATACTCTGTCATGAAAAGCATTTTGCGGATCTTTCGCTGCTGAGGAAGTAGTTCCCAGCTCACCAGGCGAGCGTCAGGCAATATTAAACTTACCTGAATATTACATATTAAAGTTGACAGCATTTCCAGGGTCTTTGTATATAGGCGTTATTGAGCAATGACGCTTAGGAGATTACACATGAACTGGTGCAATTTACAATATATGACGGGATGACCATTCTGCAAAACTGCAGTTGCCTGTTGATCATATTGGGATGTAATGACGCTACTTTTGCGTATACAAATACTCAGAATTTAATGCAAATTTACAAGCATTCTTAATGTCTCAAAACTAAGACTAACATCACTAGTCTAGTAGGTTACAAAAAAGTTTCCGGAATTAAAATGCATAGACACAGGCATGTCTATGCATGGGACCACTAGCTAACTCAGAACCCACTCTACAGCACTCCTGCAGGAGGCTGCACAGGACCTGCGACTAAACGAAGCTCACTAACAAGGGCTTCTTCCATAAATATAATCACCCAAATTCATTCATCCTCCATAAGAGCACGACCCAGCCCACTGTTTATAGGTAATAAGTCCTGCGACTAGTTCAACTCATGTTTTATTTAAAGTAGTAACACTTTCTGTGGAGTTATGAGTAACTGAAGATTTTGTAGTATTGAGTAAAAAAGAGAGTTCCATTAAATAGATTCATTCATGTATTTATAAAAATCCAAACACGCACACACACACACACACACACACACACACACACACACACACACACACACACACACACACACACACACACACACACACACACACTAACACAAACACAAACACAAACACACACACACACACACACACACACACACACACACAAGGCTTAAGAAATGTAAAAAAGGTTTTGTCTGTTTGTACAAATATAAAATATATTTAATGTTTCAGTAACATGTCTACCAAAAGGATTCTTTCATATATATATATATATATATATATATATATATATATATATATATATATATATATATATATATATATATATATATATATATATATATATATATATGTCGTACCTAGTAGCCAGAACGCACTTCTCAGCCTACAATGCAAGGCCCGATTTGCCTAATAAGCCAAGTTTTCACGAATTAATTATTTTTCGACTACCTAACCTACCTAACCTAACCTAACCTAACTTTTTCGGCCACCTAACCTAACCTGCAAAGATACGTTAGGTTAGGTTAGGTAGGGTTGGTTAGGTTCGAATTATCTACGTTAATTTTAACTCCAATAAGAAAATGCCTCATACATAATGAAATGGGTAGCTTTATCATTTCATAAGAAAAAAAATTGAGAAAATATATTAATTCATGAAAACGTGGCTTATTAGGCAAATCGGGCCTTGCATAGTAGGCTGAGAAGTGCGTTCTGGCTACTAGGTACGACATATATATATATATATATATATATATATATATATATATATATATATATATATATATATATATATATATATATATATATATATATATATATATATATATATATAATGTCGTACCTAGTAGCCAGAACGCACTTATCGGCCTACTATGCAAGGCCCGATTTGCCTAATAAACCAGGTTTTCATGAAATAATTGTTTTTCGACTACATAACCTACCTAACCTAACCTAACCTAACTTTTTCGGCTACCTAACCTAACGTTACCTATAAAGATAGGTTAGGTTAGGTTAGGTACTGTTAGTTAGGTTCGGTCATATATCTACCTTAATTTTAACTCCAATAAAAAAAATTAACCTCATACATAATGAAATGGGTAGCTTTATCATGTCATAAGAAAAAAAATAGAGAAAATATATTAATTCAGGAAAACTTGGCTTAATAGGAAAATCGGGCTTTGCATAGTAGGCCGAGAGTTGCGTTCTGGCTACTAGGTACGACATATATATATATATATATATATATATATATATATATATATATATATATATATATATATATATATATATATATATATATATATATATATATATATATATATATATATATATATATATATAAATATATATATATATATGACAGTGTCAGACCACGGAGGATGAATTGAAACAGGAATTTCAATTCATGAATGGATTCATGGAATGAATCCATTCATACCTTCTGAAGATGTATTAATACGAAAGTACTTAAGAAAATTCCGTTTCAATTCTTCCTCTCTGACAGTCTGTTCCTCTGTAGTCTGACACTGTCACATTTTTCATCACGTGGTAATTTTTGTGACTTACACACACACACACACACACACACACATATATATATATATATATATATATATATATATATATATATATATATATATATATATATGTCGTACCTAGTAGCCAGAATGCACTTCTAAGCCTACTATGCAAGGCCCGATTTGCCTAATAAGCCAAGTTTTCATGAATTAATTATTTTTCGACTACCTAACCTACCTAACCTAACCTAACCTAACTTTTTCGGCTACCTAACCTAACCAAACCTATAAAGATAGGTTAGGTTAGGTAGGGTTGGTTAGGTTCGGTCATATATCTACGTTAATTTTATCTCCAATAAAAAAAATTGATCTCATACATAATGAAATGGGTAGCTTTATCATTTCATAAGAAAAAAATTTGAGAAAATATATTAATTCTGGAAAACTTGGCTTATTAGGCAAATCGAGCCTTGCATAATAGGCTGAGAAGTGCGTTCTGGCTACTAGGTACGACATATATATATATATATATATATATATATATATATATATATATATATATATATATATATATATATATATATATATATAACTGAAAACTCACACCCCAGAAGTGACTCGAACCCATACTCCCAGAAGCAACGCAACTGGTATGTACAAGACGCCTTAATCCACTTGACCATCACGACCGGACATAATGAGGTGATAGCCGAGGCTATTTGAACCACCCCACCGCCGGCACTCGGATAGTAATCTTGGGCATAGCATTTTACCAAATCACCTCATTCTTTGGGGCACACGTGAGGAACACAAATGCGAACAAGCCTGAATGGTCCCCAGGACAATATGCAACTGAAAACTCACACCCCAGAAGTGACTCGAACCCATACTCCCAGAAGCAACGCAAATAGCCTCGGCTATCACCTCATTATGTCCGGTCGTGATGGTCAAGTGGATTAAGGCGTCTTGTACATACCAGTTGCGTTGCTTCTGGGAGTATGGGTTCGAGTCACTTCTGGGGTGTGAGTTTTCAGTTGCATATTGTCCTGGGGACCATTCAGGCTTGTTCGCATTTGTGTTCCTCACGTGTGCCCCAAAGAATGAGGTGATTTGGTAAAATGCTATGCCCAAGATTACTATCCGAGTGCCGGCGGTGGGGTGGTTCAAATAGCCTCGGCTATCACCTCATTATGTCCGGTCGTGATGGTCAAGTGGATTAAGGCGTCTTGTACATACCAGTTGCGTTGCTTCTGGGAGTATGGGTTCGAGTCACTTCTGGGGTGTGAGTTTTCATTTGCATATTGTCCTGGGGACCATTCAGGCTTGTTCGCATTTGTGTTCCTCACGTGTGCCCCAAAGAATGAGGTGATTTGGTAAAATGCTATGCCCAAGATTACTATCCGAGTGCCGGCGGTGGGGTGGTTCAAATAGCCTCGGCTATCACCTCATTATGTCCGGTCGTGATGGTCAAGTGGATTAAGGCGTCTTGTACATACCAGTTGCGTTGCTTCTGGGAGTATGGGTTCGAGTCACTTCTGGGGTGTGAGTTTTCAGTTGCATATTGTCCTGGGGACCATTCAGGCTTGTTCGCATATATATATATATATATATATATATATATATATATATATATATATATGTCGTACCTAATAGCCAGAACGCACTTCTCAGCCTACTATTCAAGGCCCGATTTGCCTAATAAGCCAAGTTTTCATGAATTAATGTTTTTTCGTCTACCTAACCTACCTAACCTAACCTAACCTAGCTTTTTTTGGCTACCTAACCTAACCTTTCCTATAAATATAGGTTAGGTTAGGTTAGGTAGGGTTGGTTAGGTTCGGTCATATATCTACGTTAATTTTAACTCTAATAAAAAAAATTGACCTCATACATAGAGAAAAGGGTTGCTTTATCATTTCATAAGAAAAAAATTATAGTAAATATATTAATTCAGGAAAACTTGGCTTATTAGGCAAATCGGGCCTTGAATAGTAGGCTGAGAAGTGAGTTCTGGCTACTAGGTACGACATATATATATATATATATATATATATATATATATATATATATATATATATATATATATATATATATATATATATATATATATATATATATATATATATATATATATATATATATATATATATATATATTTGTCGTACCTAGTAGCCAGAACGCACTTCTCAGCCTACTATGCAAGGCCCGATTTGCCTAATAAGCCAAGTTTTCATGAATTAATATATTTTCTATATTTTTTTCTTATGAAATGATATAGCTACCCATTTCATTATGTATGAGGTCAATTTTTTTTTATTGAAGTTAAAATTAACGTAGATGTATGACCGAACCTAACCAATCCTACCTAACCTAACCTAACCTATCTTTATAGGTTAGGTTAGGTTAGGTAGCCGAAAAAGTTAGGTTAGGTTAGGTAGGTTAGGTAGTCGAAAAACATTTAATTCGTGAAAACTTGGCTTATTAGGCAAATCGGGCCTTGCATAGTAGGCTGAGAAGTGCGTTCTGGCTACTAGGTACGACAAATATATATATATATATATATATATATATATATATATATATATATATATATATATATATATATATATATATATATATATATATATATATATTTATGTCGTACCTAGTAGCCAGAACTCACTTCTCAGCCTACTATGCAAGGCCCGATTTGCCTAATAAGCCAAGTTTTCACGAATTAATTATTTTTCGACTACCTAACCTACCTAACCTAACCTAACCTAACTTTTTCGGCCACCTAACCTAACCTGCAAAGATACGTTAGGTTAGGTTAGGTAGGGTTGGTTAGGTTCGAATTATCTACGTTAATTTTAACTCCAATAAGAAAATGCCTCATACATAATGAAATGGGTAGCTTTATCATTTCATAAGAAAAAAAATTGAGAAATTATATTAATTCATGAAAACGTGGCTTATTAGGCAAATCGGGCCTTGCATAGTAGGCTGAGAAGTGCGTTCTGGCTACTAGGTACGACATATATATATATATATATATATATATATATATATATATATATATATATATATATATATATATATATATATATATATATATATAATGTCGTTCCTAGTAGCCAGAACGCACTTATCGGCCTAATATGCAAGGCCCGATTTGCCTAATAAGCCAGGTTTTCATGAAATAATTGTTTTTCGACTACATAACCTACCTAACCTAACCTAACCTAACTTTTTCGGCTACCTAACCTAACGTTACCTATAAAGATAGGTTAGGTTAGGTTAGGAACTGTTAGTTAGGTTCGGTCATATATCTACCTTAATTTTAACTCCAATAAAAAAAATTAACCTCATACATAATGAAATGGGTAGCTTTATCATGTCATAAGAAAAAAATTAGAGAAAATATATTAATTCAGGAAAACTTGGCTTAATAGGAAAATCGGGCTTTGCATAGTAGGCCGAGAGTTGCGTTCTGGCTACTAGGTACGACATATATATATATATATATATATATATATATATATATATATATATATATATATATATATATATATATATATATATATATATACAATCTTTGGACAACACCCACCAGTGGGACTCGAACCCAGAAAGCACAACTACCTTCCAGTAGCTGGCATAACTAGTATGCTTTAACCCACTACGCCATCAGACCTTACAAAAGAAGTAGATAGTTCGAGATATATATATCTCAAACATCTCTACCTCCCGAAGGCACCAGATGAGTGAGGGGTCAGTCTGCAATTTTCGTCAAGCCACTGTCAATGTGAGAGAACTCGTGTCCAGCTTATAAGCCTATACTTGCATAAACCACAAGTGAAGATAAACAATCTTTGGACAACACCCACCAGTGGGACTCGAACCCAGAAAGCACAACTACCTTCCAGTAGCTGGCATAACTAGTATGCTTTAACCCACTACGCCATCAGACCTTACAAAAGAAGTAGATAGTTCGAGATATATATATCTCAAACATCTCTACCTCCCGAAGGCACCAGATGAGTGAGGGGTCAGTCTGCAATTTTCGTCAAGCCACTGTCAATGTGAGAGAACTCGTGTCCAGCTTATAAGCCTATACTTGCATAAACCACAAGTGAAGATAAACAATCTTTGGACAACACCCACCAGTGGGACTCGAACCCAGAAAGCACAACTACCTTCCAGTAGCTGGCATAACTAGTATGCTTTAACCCACTACGCCATCAGACCTTACAAAAGAAGTAGATAGTTCGAGATATATATATCTCAAACATCTCTACCTCCCGAAGGCACCAGATGAGTGAGGGGTCAGTCTGCAATTTTCGTCAAGCCACTGTCAATGTGAGAGAACTCGTGTCCAGCTTATAAGCCTATACTTGCATAAACCACAAGTGAAGATAAACAATCTTTGGACAACACCCACCAGTGGGACTCGAACCCAGAAAGCACAACTACCTTCCAGTAGCTGGCATAACTAGTATGCTTTAACCCACTACGCCATCAGACCTTACAAAAGAAGTAGATAGTTCGAGATATATATATCTCAAACATCTCTACCTCCCGAAGGCACCAGATGAGTGAGGGGTCAGTCTGCAATTTTCGTCAAGCCACTGTCAATGTGAGAGAACTCGTGTCCAGCTTATAAGCCTATACTTGCATAAACCACAAGTGAAGATAAACAATCTTTGGACAACACCCACCAGTGGGACTCGAACCCAGAAGGCACAACTACCTTCCAGTAGCTGGCTTATAAGCTGGACACGAGTTCTCTCACATTGACAGTGGCTTGACGAAAATTGCAGACTGACCCCTCACTCATCTGGTGCCTTCGGGAGGTAGAGATGTTTGAGATATATATATCTCGAACTATCTACTTCTTTTGTAAGGTCTGATGGCGTAGTGGGTTAAAGCATACTAGTTATGCCAGCTACTGGAAGGTAGTTGTGCTTTCTGGGTTCGAGTCCCACTGGTGGGTGTTGTCCAAAGATTGTTTATCTTCACTTGTGGTTTATGCAAGTATAGGCTTATAAGCTGGACACGAGTTCTCTCACATTGACAGTGGCTTGACGAAAATTGCAGACTGACCCCTCACTCATCTGGTGCCTTCGGGAGGTAGAGATGTTTGAGATATATATATCTCGAACTATCTACTTCTTTTGTAAGGTCTGATGGCGTAGTGGGTTAAAGCATACTAGTTATGCCAGCTACTGGAAGGTAGTTGTGCTTTCTGGGTTCGAGTCCCACTGGTGGGTGTTGTCCAAAGATTGTTTATCTTCACTTGTGGTTTATGCAAATATAGGCTTATAAGCTGGACACGAGTTCTCTCACATTGACAGTGGCTTGACGAAAATTGCAGACTGACCCCTCACTCATCTGGTGCCTTCGGGAGGTAGAGATGTTTGAGATATATATATCTCGAACTATCTACTTCTTTTGTAAGGTCTGATGGCGTAGTGGGTTAAAGCATACTAGTTATGCCAGCTACTGGAAGGTAGTTGTGCTTTCTGGGTTCGAGTCCCACTGGTGGGTGTTGTCCAAAGATTGTTTATCTTCACTTGTGGTTTATGCAAGTATAGGCTTATAAGCTGGACACGAGTTCTCTCACATTGACAGTGGCTTGACGAAAATTGCAGACTGACCCCTCACTCATCTGGTGCCTTCGGGAGGTAGAGATGTTTGAGATATATATATCTCGAACTATCTACTTCTTTTGTAAGGTCTGATGGCGTAGTGGGTTAAAGCATACTAGTTATGCCAGCTACTGGAAGGTAGTTGTGCTTTCTGGGTTCGAGTCCCACTGGTGGGTGTTGTCCAAAGATTGTTTATCTTCACTTGTGGTTTATGCAAGTATAGGCTTATAAGCTGGACACGAGTTCTCTCACATTGACAGTGGCTTGACGAAAATTGCAGACTGACCCCTCACTCATCTGGTGCCTTCGGGAGGTAGAGATGTTTGAGATATATATATCTCGAACTATCTACTTCTTTTGTAAGGTCTGATGGCGTAGTGGGTTAAAGCATACTAGTTATGCCAGCTACTGGAAGGTAGTTGTGCTTTCTGGGTTCGAGTCCCACTGGTGGGTGTTGTCCAAAGATTGTTTATCTTCACTTGTGGTTTATGCAAGTATAGGCTTATAAGCTGGACACGAGTTCTCTCACATTGACAGTGGCTTGACGAAAATTGCAGACTGACCCCTCACTCATCTGGTGCCTTCGGGAGGTAGAGATGTTTGAGATATATATATCTCGAACTATCTACTTCTTTTGTAAGGTCTGATGGCGTAGTGGGTTAAAGCATACTAGTTATGCCAGCTACTGGAAGGTAGTTGTGCTTTCTGGGTTCGAGTCCCACTGGTGGGTGTTGTCCAAAGATTGTTTATCTTCACTTGTGGTTTATGCAAGTATAGGCTTATAAGCTGGACACGAGTTCTCTCACATTGACAGTGGCTTGACGAAAATTGCAGACTGACCCCTCACTCATCTGGTGCCTTCGGGAGGTAGAGATGTTTGAGATATATATATCTCGAACTATCTACTTCTTTTGTAAGGTCTGATGGCGTAGTGGGTTAAAGCATACTAGTTATGCCAGCTACTGGAAGGTAGTTGTGCTTTCTGGGTTCGAGTCCCACTGGTGGGTGTTGTCCAAAGATTGTTTATCTTCACTTGTGGTTTATGCAAGTATAGGCTTATAAGCTGGACACGAGTTCTCTCACATTGACAGTGGCTTGACGAAAATTGCAGACTGACCCCTCACTCATCTGGTGCCTTCGGGAGGTAGAGATGTTTGAGATATATATATCTCGAACTATCTACTTCTTTTGTAAGGTCTGATGGCGTAGTGGGTTAAAGCATACTAGTTATGCCAGCTACTGGAAGGTAGTTGTGCTTTCTGGGTTCGAGTCCCACTGGTGGGTGTTGTCCAAAGATTGCTTATCTTCACTTGTGGTTTATGCAAGTATAGGCTTATATATATATATATATATATATATATATATGACAGTGTCAGACCACGGAGGATGAATTGAAACAGGAATTTCAATTCATGAATGGATTCATGGAATGAATCCATTCATACCTTCTGAAGATGTATTAATACGAAAGTACTTAAGAAAATTCCGTTTCAATTCTTCCTCTCTGACAGTCTGTTCCTCTGTAGTCTGACACTGTCACATTTTTCATCACGTGGTAATTTTTGTGACTTACACACACACACACACACACATATATATATATATATATATATATATATATATATATATATATATATATATATATATATATATATATATATATATATATATATATATATATATATATATATGTCGTACCTAGTAGCCAGAATGCACTTCTAAGCCTACTATGCAAGGCCCGATTTGCCTAATAAGCCAAGTTTTCATGAATTAATTATTTTTCGACTACCTAACCTACCTAACCTAACCTAACCTAACTTTTTCGGCTACCTAACCTAACCAAACCTATAAAGATAGGTTAGGTTAGGTAGGGTTGGTTAGGTTCGGTCATATATCTACGTTAATTTTATCTCCAATAAAAAAAATTGATCTCATACATAATGAAATGGGTAGCTTTATCATTTCATAAGAAAAAAATTTGAGAAAATATATTAATTCTGGAAAACTTGGCTTATTAGGCAAATCGGGCCTTGAATAGTAGGTTGAGAAGTGCGTTCTGGCTATTAGGTACGACATATATATATATATATATATATATATATATATATATATATATATATATATATATATATATATATGTCGTACCTAATAGCCAGAACGCACTTCTCAGCCTACTATTCAAGGCCCGATTTGCCTAATAAGCCAAGTTTTCATGAATTAATGTTTTTTCGTCTACCTAACCTACCTAACTTAACCTAACCTAGCTTTTTTTGGCTACCTAACCTAACCTTTCCTATAAATATAGGTTAGGTTAGGTTAGGTAGGGTTGGTTAGGTTCGGTCATATATCTACGTTAATTTTAACTCTAATAAAAAAAATTGACCTCATACATAGAGAAAAGGGTTGCTTTATCATTTCATAAGAAAAAAATTATAGTAAATATATTAATTCAGGAAAACTTGGCTTATTAGGCAAATCGGGCCTTGAATAGTAGGCTGAGAAGTGAGTTCTGGCTACTAGGTACGACATAAATATATATATATATATATATATATATATATATATATATATATATATATATATATATATATATATATATATATATATATATATATATATATATATATATATATATATATATATATATATATTTGTCGTACCTAGTAGCCAGAACGCACTTCTCAGCCTACTATGCAAGGCCCGATTTGCCTAATAAGCCAAGTTTTCATGAATTAATATATTTTCTATATTTTTTTCTTATGAAATGATATAGCTACCCATTTCATTATGTATGAGGTCAATTTTTTTTATTGAAGTTAAAATTAACGTAGATGTATGACCGAACCTAACCAATCCTACCTAACCTAACCTAACCTATCTTTATAGGTTAGGTTAGGTTAGGTAGCCGAAAAAGTTAGGTTAGGTTAGGTAGGTTAGGTAGTCGAAAAACATTTAATTCGTGAAAACTTGGCTTATTAGGCAAATCGGGCCTTGCATAGTAGGCTGAGAAGTGCGTTCTGGCTACTAGGTACGACAAATATATATATATATATATATATATATATATATATATATATATATATATATATATATATATATATATATATATATATATATATTTATGTCGTACCTAGTAGCCAGAACTCACTTCTCAGCCTACTATTCAAGGCCCGATTTGCCTAATAAGCCAAGTTTTCCTGAATTAATATATTTACTATAATTTTTTTCTTATGAAATGATAAAGCAACCCTTTTCTCTATGTATGAGGTCAATTTTTTTTATTAGAGTTAAAATTAACGTAGATATATGACCGAACCTAACCAACCCTACCTAACCTAACCTAACCTATATTTATAGGAAAGGTTAGGTTAGGTAGCCAAAAAAAGCTAGGTTAGGTTAGGTTAGGTAGGTTAGGTAGACGAAAAAACATTAATTCATGAAAACTTGGCTTATTAGGCAAATCGGGCCTTGAATAGTAGGCTGAGAAGTGCGTTATGGCTATTAGGTACGACATATATATATATATATATATATATATATATATATATATATGTCGTACCTAGTAGCCAGAACGCACTTCTCAACCTACTATGCATGGCCCGATTTGCCTAATAAGCCAAGTTTTCCTGAATTAATATATTTACTATAATTTTTTTCTTATGAAATGATAAAGCAACCCTTTTCTCTATGTATGAGGTCAATTTTTTTTTATTGGAGTTAAAATTAACGTAGATATATGACCGAACCTAACCAACCCTACCTAACCTAACCTAACCTATATTTATAGGTAAGGTTAGGTTAGGTAGCCAAAAAAAGCTAGGTTAGGTTAGGTTAGGTAGGTTAGGTAGACGAAAAAACATTAATTCATGAAAACTTGGCTTATTAGGCAAATCGGGCCTTGAATAGTAGGCTGAAAAGTGCGTTCTGGCTATTAGGTACGACATATATATATATATATATATATATATATATATATATATATATATATATATATATATATATATATATATATATATATATATATGTCGTACCTAGTAGCCAGAACTCACTTCTCAGCCTACTATTCAAGGCCCGATTTGCCTAATAAGCCAAGTTTTCCTGAATTAATATATTTACTATAATTTTTTTCTTATGAAATGATAAACCAACCCTTTTCTCTATGTATGAGGTAAATTTTTTTTTATTGGAGTTAAAATTAACGTAGATATATGACCGAACCTAACCAACCCTACCTAACCTAACCTAACCTATATTTATAGGTAAGGTTAGGTTAGGTAGCCAAAAAAAGCTAGGTTAGGTTAGGTTAGGTAGGTTAGGTAGACGAAAAAACATTAATTCATGAAAACTTGGCTTATTAGGCAAATCAGGCCTTGAATAGTAGCCTGAGAAGTGCGTTCTGGCTATTAGGTACGACATATATATATATATATATATATATATATATATATATATATATATATATATATATATATATATATATATATATATGTCGTACCTAGTAGCCAGAACGCACTTCTCGGCCTATTATACAAGGCCCGATTTGCCTAATAAGCCAAGTTTTCCTGAATTAATATATTTTCTCAAATTTTTTTCTTATGAAATGATAAAGCTACCCATTTCATTATGTTTGAGGTCAGTCTTTTTTATTGGAGCTAAAATTAACGTAGATATATGACCGAACCTAACCAACCCTACCTAACCTAACCTAACCTATCTTTATAGGTTAGGTTAGGTTAGGTAGCCGAAAAAGTTAAGTTAGGTTAGGTTAGGTAGGTTAGGTAGTCGAAAAAATATTAATTCATGAAAACTTGGCTTATTAGGCAAATCAGGCCTTGCATAGTAGGCCAAGAAGTGCGTTCTGGCTACTAGGTACGACATATATATATATATATATATATATATATATATGTCGTACCTAGTAGCCAGAACGCACTTGTCAGCCTACTATGCAAGGCCAGATTTGCCTAATAAGCCAAGTTTTCATGAATTAATTGTTTTTCGACTACCTAACGTACCTAACCTAACCTATCCTAACTTTTTCGGCTACCTAACCTAACCTAACCTATAAAGATAGGTTAGGTTGGGTTAGGTAGGGTTGGTTAGGTTTGGTCATATATCTACGTTAGTTTTAACTCCAATAAAAAAAAATTGACCTCAAACATAATAAAATGGGTAGCTTTATCATTTTATAAGAAAAAAATGAGAGAAAATATAATAATTCAGGAAAACTTGGCTTATTAGGCAAATTTGGCCTTGCATAGTAGGCTGACAAGTGCGTTCTGGCTACTAGGTACGACATATATATATATATATATATATATATATATATATATATATATATATATATATATATATATATATATATATATATATATATAAAGAAGAACGAAACTTTTTTTTACAATACTCCTTCACTTGTATTTTCCTGTCTAAATAGGTTTTCAAAAAGTCTTTAAATCAGCAATGGTTTTTCTTGAGTTGGTAGATGGAACGGGGTTTACGATATTATATACCTATTTCAATACCGGCTAAAAATAATAAAAATATTTTTATATTAGCTCCTTATGAATTACAAATGAGGATGGGACCGAACCTCACTTACTATCCACAATATGTATTATATTGTAAATAATAATATTTGTGCTACAGTTTTTCAGTCATGCATCTGGTTCATGAAAATTTTATCACACACAATAAAATACTTTTATGTATTGGGTATATGTGTGCGTTTCCTTAACTCCTTTTAAGTACCGATTTATATATATATATATATATATATATATATATATATATATATATATATATATATATATATATATATATATATATATATATATTACATATACATATATATATATATATATATATATATATATATATGTATATATATATATATATATATTTATATATTACTGAAAATTCCACACCCCAGAAGGATTCGAACCCAGACAGCCAGGTGCACAGCGCACCTTGGCGTACCTGGTACTTTAACCACTTGACCACCGTGACTGTACAAAAGTCATTGGGAGCCGAGGCTATATCCCCAACAACCCGACAGCACTTGGTGGTTCGCTTGGGCAAGGATATTTCTTGCTCCAGGTTCGAATCCTTCTTTGGTGTGGAGTTTTCAGTTGCATATTGGCTTGGGGACCATTCAAGCTTGTTTGTATTTGTGTTGCTCACGTGGGACCACAAATTGAGGTGATTCGATGAAATACCATGTTTACGGTGTTTCAAATAGACAAAGAGTCAAATGAATGGAAAGCATCGAAGTCAAGCGTCCTCACCTTGTGAGATCAGACAACTAAATGACACAGAGAAATCACATTTTTATGATATATCAATGAACAAATCCCAGTAGGTGCAGTTGTACTCCAGGTTGCAAATATTTTGACCATGTCGTAGCGCAGTTGACTAGAGGGCGCCTGGGAACTCCCAGCACAAAGGTTCGAACCCTCATCACAGCTTCTGATGATTTGTGATTTATTCTTTAACTAAGTGACTTTTGCATTCGAATCTCCAAGAGCCTCGATGATGCATGTGATTGAAGATGTCCTGTTATTGGTCACACCACGTCACGTGACTTGTAAAGTGATGTTATTGTATGTAACGTCAGAGATAAATTATCCACCATCCTGTTAGCTAAAAATGATAAGCGAAAGTTATAGATATTTCAAAACGAAAAGAAAACCATCTCCTCCACTCAGAAAATAAATATGATCTGGTGGAAGATATTTCAGGAAGTTATTCCAAAGAAGAAGGTTACTGACAGGAAACATTCAGGATGTAATAAACATTATGTAACCATTTAGCAACTTCCTTATTCCCAGGCTCGGAAAATCATTTGGTTACTATGAAACACTGACAAAGAGAAGGGGTCAGGGTACAAAATACACCGAAATATATTTTGGGGAAAAATCAGTAATAAAAAATTATTATATATGATTGTTCTGAAATGCAAATAATATATTCTAAACTTATAATAATAAACTCGGCTGTAATGAGAATTTGTATTTCCTTAATCAAGTTATACTACAATGCCTTACATAATCTTGAAGTCAATGTGAGTGAATTAAACATTAACTTTAGTGCTTGCTACTAACGTCACACTGTAATGAACATTAACGCAGGGAGCTTTAACTAGAGCTTTAGCTTTGATAAAGTAAACTTCTCAGTTTTAAATTAGCAAATGCGCAGATCACTTTATCGCCCCCATGTACTTATAAGACCCACTGAGCTAAATCACGATGGAATTACACTCATAAGTGATAAACAACTTTCTAATATACAATAAAACTTCATAATTGACATCCAACCCACACATCTGAAATGAAGAAACGATGACATTTTGTTCCGTCCTGTTCATATTCAAGTGCAAGGAACTGGAAAGTCAGCATACCTTTGTTCCCGCAGCATCTAAGACGCTCGCCACCTGGGCTAGGAGCGCCCTCAGCTTTATCAAAAAATTGGGTTCAAACCCAATCGCACCACCAGAGACCCAAAAACTTGAGATGCTCTTAAGACCCAAGTGGTGAGGCTTGGTATGTAGTTTGTTGAAAGGTGATAATGACTGCTTTGTGAGACAGTTGACCAGGTGCTCTACGGGACACCGCACGGGACTCTTAGTACAGTGTGGAGAGGGCGTTCCGCAGGAGCGCGAGGGAGAGCACGGTAAATTCTGAAAAGTGTTTAATCTTTTCAACTTTGTCAGCTCAATTCTCGTCCTAAGATATTAAATTTGATATCAATATGTTCGCAATAGAATTCTCTACAGGACTAAATGCATATAAACCCCAAAAGCCCGGCTTACCATCCACAACTAACAGAGAAATTGAGAGAAAGTTACCCGGGAGCGCACACAAGTGATAAAATGTTTAGACTCTTTTCAGTTTTGTCAACTCAATTCTCGTCCTAGGTCTTTCATTTTGGTATCAATGTGTTCACAATTGAATTCCCAACAGGCCCATATGCATATAATATCAAAAACAGCAGCGATCTCCACCCGCTGACATGATGAAAACAGGCCGCGGTTACAAGAAAGAGAGCGCTGCGATACCCATAGGGGCTTCTCACTATGAAAAGTGAATATTCTTTTCAACTTTGTCATCTCAATTCTCGTCCTAGGTTTTTCAATTTGGTATCAATGTGTTCGCAATAGAATTCTCAACAGGACTAAATGCATATAAAGCCCAAAAGCTCGGCGAGAAAGTGAGAGCGTGTTACCCGGGAGCGAGCCAGAGCAAAAAAATGTGTACACTCTCTTCACTTTGGACATCTCAATTCTCGTCTTAGGTCTTTCATTTTGGTATCATTGTCTTCGCAATAGAATTCCCTACAGGAATATGCAAATATAAAGTCCAAAAGCTCGCGTACCATCCACAACAAGCAGGGAAAGTGCAGAGCGTTACCCCCGTGAGAGCTAATAAAGAGCAATAAAATGGGCATTCAGTTTTCAACTTTGTTACCTCAATTCTGGTCCTAGGAGTTTAATTTGGGTATCAATGTATTCGCAGTGAAATTCCCTACAAGCGTATATGCATACAATGTCCAAAACTGCAGCAAGACCTTCCCGAAAAAAACGCTACTGTTGCCAACATAGGACTCAATGCTGAGTCCTCGCCGGACTTGCCCCTATTTTGTTGAGGACTCAATGCTGAATCGTCACCGGGCAAAAGTACTATCAGGAATCTTTGATGGTGACATTTTAGTGACAGGAGAGAGAGAGTCTGTGATGGTGTCATTTTAGTGTCAGGAGAGGGCATGGTTGTCTCATTTTCGTGTCAGGAGAGGGTGTGATGGGGAACTACATCTCATGCAGACCCAACGAATATTAAGACAAGAGGTCAAGAACATTAACAAAGTCTGAATAAACCTCACCCATGTGGTAGTAGAGACCTGCCATGGGCCGAGAGTAGAGCTGTAAGTAATAAGGTGTATTACTTATTACCCAATTACCTGTAATTATTGGTACAGGTTCAGAGCTTGCTCTGTGTTTAGTCTATGAAGGAGTAGTGACAATGAAAGCTATTGATAAAGAGAAATATGGAGAGGGTGAATAGCAGATATACAATAAACAAAAATATAAGTCCAGATAAATCATGGTGATAATTGTGAGGAAAACAGAACTTAGCAGAACGACACAAGACACAACATAATACATAGAGAACTTATAATAAACGTGGCTCATATATAGCAAGACTTGCTTCTTTGCTGAAGGAACTGAGTGATGTATATAGGTTGAGGAGCACACCTCAGTGGAGATGAGGAATAATGTGGTAAGGATATATAAAGGGAATTGATGAAGAAGACAAAGGGGCAATATTCCAAGTCAGAAAGTATGGTAACAGACATATATATACCAGGAAGACCTTGTTTTGTGTCAGAGTTGTAAATTAGGCAGACAAAGAAGTGGTTGAAACTAATACAGTTGCTTGTACAAAGATATACCTTACCTTGAGATGATTTCGGGGATTACCGACCACGCGGCCCGGTCCTTAACCAGGCCTTCAAATTATATCACAATAGCATGATATATCTTGGCAAAAGTCATCGGTGCAGACCAGGGATCGAACCAGTGTTATGAGATGCCTGAAGCTAACTTCATACATAATTGTTAATGATGATCTTATAAAATACAAGAGTGCCGAGGCTGTGCTCTAACCTGCGAAATATTCGTTGTTGTTGTTAGGACCAGACTTTTGGTCCTGCGAGCCCATATAGGTAGGTACAAACACACGACTTAACATGCACATATACACACACACACACACGACTAACGACTAAACATGCACATATACACACACGCACACGACTAAACATGCATATATATATATATATATATATATATATATATATATATATATATATATATATATATATATATATATATATATATATATATTATTAAATATGACCGAAAAAGTAAGATTAATAATTCTAACACGAATTTTCTCAATCTTTCGTACATTACGCTTCACTGTTGGAGGTAAATCAAAAATCAATTCTCCAAAATTCATTTTTATTTCTAGTCTGACGCGACACGGGCGCGTTTCGTAAAACTTATTACATTTTCAAAGACTTTAGTTCACAAATACACAACTGATTAGAACTTACGTATCTCCGATTTTATATCTACATTTGAGTGAGGTGGGAGGGGTGATGTGGCATTAACACAAGACAGAACAAGAGGGGATATTAATAGGGTATTAAAAGTATCAACACAAGACAGAACACAAACAATGGGTATTGAATAGAAGTGTTTGTAGAAAGCCTATTGGTCCATATTTCTTGATGCTTCTATATTGGAGTGGAGTCTTGAGGTGGGTAGAATATAGTTGTGCAATAATTGGCTGTTGATTGCTGGTGTTGACTTCTTGATGTGTAGTGCCTCGCAAACGTCAAGCCGCCTGCTATCGCTGTATCTATCGATGATTTCTGTGTTGTTTACTAGGATTTCTCTGGCGATGGTTTGGTTGTGGGAAGAGATTATATGTTCCTTAATGGAGCCCTGTTGCTTATGCATCGTTAAACGCCTAGAAAGAGATGTTGTTGTCTTGCCTATATACTGGGTTTTTTGGAGCTTACAGTCCCCAAGTGGGCATTTGAAGGCATAGACGACGTTAGTCTCTTTTAATGCGTTCTGTTTTGTGTCTGGAGAGTTTCTCATGAGAAGGCTGGCCGTTTTTCTGGTTTTATAGTAAATCGTCAGTTGTATCCTCTGATTTTTGTCTGTAGGGATAACGTTTCTATTAACAATATCTTTCAGGACCCTTTCCTCCGTTTTATGAGCTGTGGAAAAGAAGTTCCTGTAAAATAGTCTAATAGGGGGTATAGGTGTTGTGTTAGTTGTCTCTTCAGAGGTTGCATGGCTTTTCACTTTCCTTCTTATGATGTCTTCGATGAAACCATTGGAGAAGCCGTTATTGACTAGGACCTGCCTTACCCTACAGAGTTCTTCGTCGACTTGCTTCCATTCTGAGCTGTGGCTGAGAGCACGGTCGACATATGCGTTAACAACACTCCTCTTGTACCTGTCAGGGCAGTCGCTGTTGGCATTTAGGCACATTCCTATGTTTGTTTCCTTAGTGTAGACTGCAGTGTGGAAACCTCCGCCCTTTTCCATGACTGTTACATCTAGAAAGGGCAGCTTCCCATCCTTTTCCATCTCGTAAGTGAAACGCAGCACGGAACTCTGCTCAAATGCCTCCTTCAGCTCCTGCAGATGTCTGACATCAGGTACCTGTGTAAAAATGTCGTCAACATACCTGCAGTATATGGCCGGTTTCAAGTTCATGTCGACTAAGACTTTTTGCTCGATAGTACCCATGTAGAAGTTTGCAAACAGGACACCTTGGGGAGAACCCATGGCGACCCCATCTACTTGCTTATACATGTGCCCATCCGGGCTCAAGAAGGGTGCCTCTTTAGTACAAGCTTGGAGTAGTTTCCTCAGAATATTTTCTGGCATGTCAAGAGGAGTACAGGCTGGATCACGATACACTCTGTCGGCTATCATTCCGATTGTCTCGTCCATAGGTACGTTGGTAAACAGCGATTCTACGTCCAACGAGGCTCTTATCCCAGTGGCCCGTGTGCCCCGCAGTAAGTCAACAAATTCCTTTGGAGACTTCAGGCTGAAGGCGCAAGGAACATAAGGAGTCAGCAGGCCGTTGAGTCGCTTCGCCAGTCTGTACGTGGGTGTGGGTATCTGGCTAATGATTGGCCGAAGTGGGTTTCCAGGCTTGTGCGTCTTGACATTTCCATACGCATATCCAGGTTTATATTCCCCAATGATCTTTGGCAGGTGGAGTCCGGATTTCTTGGCGTTCACAGTTTCGATCAGTTTGTTGACCTTTGCTTTTAATTCGGCTGTAGTGTCCTTCGTTACCCTTTGGAACTTAGTTTGGTCAGAGAGTATGATGTTCCTTTTCGCCAGATATTCGTCTTTTTTAAGAATGACATATATTGGCGACTTGTCACCTCTCCTGACAACTATCTCCTTGTTCTCACGAAGGCTTTTAGCTGCCGCTTTAAGCTCGGGGGACAGTATGGTGCTTCTGTAGTTGCCTCGATTCTTTCCTCCTTCTGCAATAAGTTCTGCTTGTAAGGTATCTTTGGTAGTGACCTTCTTTTGTGTCTCGAGGTCGAATATGTCGTCTAACAGAATTTCCAACTCTACTTTCCGGGCCATCTCACTCGGTCTGGACATAACATGACAGTTTATGCCCAGATTTAGGAGAGTGACTTTGTCCTCAGTGAGGTTAATTCCTGCAAGGTTCAGGAAGCCATCTCTTGGTCGTGGAATTGCCATAGGTCCTCCATATAATGTTGTTAGTTTCTTGATAATCCTTGTTTCAGTGCTGAGGTGATGTTGGTGTGTGAGGATGTCGAGGTGTTGTTCAATGCGGGTACGGATACTATGGTCGATGTTGCTATTTCTCCACTCGTTTGTAGCATGACTCCTGCTGACTCCTAATGTTCCTTGCGCCTTCAGCCTGAAGTCTCCAAAGGAATTTGTTGACTTACTGCGGGGCACACGGGCCACAGGGATAAGAGCCTCGTTGGACGTAGAATCGCTGTTTACCAACGTACCTGTGGACGAGACAATCGGAATGATAGCTGACAGAGTGTATCGTGATCCAGCCTGTACTCCTCTTGACATACCAGAAAATATTCTGAGGAAACTACTCCAAGCTTGTACTAAAGAGGCACCCTTCTTGAGCCCGGATGGGCACATGTATAAGCAAGTAGATGGGGTCGCCATGGGTTCTCCCCTAGGTGTCCTGTTTGCAAACTTCTACATGGGTACCATCGAGCAAAAAGTCTTAGTCGACATGAACTTGAAACCGGCCATATACTGCAGGTATGTTGACGACATTTTTACACAGGTACCTGATGTCAGACATCTGCAGGAGCTGAAGGAGGCATTTGAGCAGAGTTCCGTGCTGCGTTTCACTTACGAGATGGAAAAGGATGGGAAGCTGCCCTCTCTAGATGTAACAGTCATGGAAAAGGGCGGAGGTTTCCACACTGCAGTCTACACTAAGGAAACAAACATAGGAATGTGCCTAAATGCCAACAGCGACTGCCCAGACAGGTACAAAAGGAGTGTTGTTAACGCATATGTCGACCGTGCTCTCAGCCACAGCTCAGAATGGAAGCAAGTCGACGAAGAACTCTGTAGGGTAAGGCAGGTCCTAGTCAATAACGGCTTCTCCAATGGTTTCGTCGAAGACATCATAAGAAGGAAAGTGAAAAGCCATGCAACCTCTGAAGAGACAACTAACACAACACCTATACCCCCTATTAGACTATTTTACAGGAACTTCTTTTCCACAGATCATAAAACGGAGGAAAGGGTCCTGAAAGATATTGTTAATAGAAACGTTATCCCTACAGGCAAAAATCAGAGGATACAACTGACGATTTACTATAAAACCAGAAAAACGGCCAGCCTACTCATGAGAAACTCTCCAGACACAAAACAGAACGCTTTAAAAGAGACTAACGTCGTCTATGCCTTCAAATGCCCACTTGGGGACTGTAAGCTCCAAAAAACCCAGTATATAGGCAAGACAACAACATCTCTTTCTAGGCGTTTAATGATGCATAAGCAACAGGGCTCCATTCAGGAACATATAATCTCTTCCCACAACCAAACCATCGCCAGAGAAATCCTAGTAAACAACACAGAAATCATCGATAGATACAGCGATAGCAGGCGGCTTGACGTTTGCGAGGCACTACACATCAAGAAGTCAACACCAGCAATCAACAGCCAATTATTGCACAACTATATTCTACCGACCTCAAGACTCCGCTCCAATATAGAAGCATCAAGAAATATGGACCAATAGGCTTTCTACAAACACTTCTATTCAATATCCATTGTTTCGTGTTCTGTCTTGTGTTGATGAAATTAATACCCTATTAATACTCTTGTTCTGTCTTGTGTTGATGAAATTAATACCCTATTAATACCACACTTTGTTCTGTCTTGTGTTAATGCCACATCACCCCTTCCACCTCACTCAAATGTAGATATAAAATCAGAGATACGTAAGTTCTATTCAGTTGTGTATTTGTAAACTAAAGTCTTTGAAAATGTAATAAGTTTTACGAAACGCGCCCGTGTCGCGTCAGACTAGAAATAAAAATGAATTTTGGAGAATTGATTTTTGATTTACCTCCAACAGTGAAGCATAATGTACGAAAGATTGAGAAAATTCGTGTTAGAATTATTAATCTTAATATATATAAGGGGATATTAATAGGTAAACGAGATATTAATATCTCGTTTACTATAAAACCAGAAAAACGGCCAGCCTACTCATGAGAAACTCTCCAGACACAAAACAGAACGCTTTAAAAGAGACTAATGTCGTCTATGCCTTCAAATGCCCACTTGGGGACTGTAAGCTCCAAAAAACCCAGTATATAGGCAAGACAACAACATCTCTTTCTAGGCGTTTAACGATGCATAAGCAACAGGGCTCCATTAAGGAACATATATTCTCTTCCCATAACCAAACCATCGCCAGAGAAATCCTAGTAAACAACACAGAAATCATCGATAGATACAGCGATAGCAGGCGGCTTGACGTTTGCGAGGCACTACACATCAAGAAGTCAACACCAGCAATCAACAGCCAATTATTGCACAACTATATTCTACCCACCTCAAGACTCCGCTCCAATATAGAAGCATCAAGAAATATGGACCAATAGGCTTTCTACAAACACTTCTATTCAATACCCATTGTTTCTGTTCTGTATTGTGTTGATACTTTTAATACCCTATTAATATCCCCTCCTGTTCTGTCTTGTGTTAATGCCACATCACCCTTCCCACCTCACTCAAATGTAGATATAAAATCAGAGATACGTTCTAATCAGTTGTGTATTTGTGAAGTCTTTGAAAATGTAATAAGTTTTACGAAACGCGCCCGTGTCGCGTCAGACTAGAAATAAAAATGAATTTTGGAGAAGTGATTTTTGATTTACCTCCAACAGTGAAGCGTAATGTACGAAAGATTGAGAAAATTCGTGTTAGAATTATTAATCTTACTTTTTCGGTCATATTTAATAATATATGTCTACAGGAAAGACTGCTACCAAAATATACTAATATATATATATATATATATATATATATATATATATATATATATATATATATATGTCGTACCTAGTAGCCAGAACGCACTTCTCAGCCTACTATGCAATGCCCGATTTGCCTAATAAGCCAAGTTTTCCTGAATTAATATATTTTTTTTAATTTTTTTCTTATGAAATGGTAAAGCTACCCATTTCATTATGTATGAGGTCAATTTTTTTTTATTAGAATTAAAATTAACGTAGATATATGACCAAACCTAACCAACCCTACCTAACCTAACCAAACCTATCTTTATAGGTTAGGTTTGGTTAGGTAGCCGAAAATGTTAGGTTAGGTTAGGTTAGGTAGGTTAGGTAGTCGAAAAAGCATTAGTTCATGAAAACTTGGCTTATTAGGCAAATCGGGCCTTGCATCGTAGGCTGAGAAGTGCGTTCTGGCTACTAGGTACGACATATATATATATATATATATATATATATATATATATATATATATATATATAACTTTAGAACACTTTCCCACCAGGAGACTCGAACCCTAGCCAGCACAGAAGCCTTCCAGCAACTGGCATAACAGGTACGCCTTAACCCTCTGCACCACCGCTCAGACCCTTAAAAGAGATGGTAATTTCGGAGTATTTAAATCCCCCAAAGATCAACACCTCCCAAGAGCACCAGAGCAAGTGAGGGGTCATTTAGACGTTAATTTCATCAAGTCCCTGTTAATATGGGAAGACACAGTGTCTCTGCTTAAGGCACAACTCTCCTAAACACGAGAGTTAAGTATACAACTTTAGAACTTGGACTAGTTGTATACTTAACTCTCGTGTTTAGGAGAGTTGGGCATATATATATATATATATATATATATATATATATATATATATATATATATATATATATATATATATATATATATATATATATATCGATCTAACATCGCACATCATAAAAGTATTTGAGAGAGTGATTAGGAGTAGGTCACCAATTTCTTGGAGACCAATGACCAATGACCAATGACTTGTTCTAAAGTTGTATACTTAACTCTCGTGTTTAGGAGAGTTGGGCATATATATATATATATATATATATATATATATATATATATATATATATATATATATATATATATATATATATATATATATATATCGATCTAACATCGCACATCATAAAAGTATTTGAGAGAGTGATTAGGAGTAGGTCACCAATTTCTTGGAGACCAATGACCTTCACAACCCAGGCCAACATGGATTTCGAGCGGGAAGATCGTGCCTCTCACAGCTACTTGAGCACTACGACAAAGTCACTGAGGCATTAGAAGAGAAACAGAATGCTGATGTGATATACACGGACTTCGCAAAGGCTTTCGATAAATGTGACCATTGCGTGATAGCACACAAAATGAAGTCAATGGGAATAACCGGTAAAGTAGGACGCTGGATACTCAGTTTTCTGTCAAACAGGACTCAGCGAATAACGGTCAACCATATAAAATCTAGTCCAAGTGCAGTGAAAAGCTCTGTACCTCAGGGTACAGTCCTTGCACCTCTGCTTTTCCTTATTCTCATATCAGATATAGACAAAAATACAAGTCACAGCTTCGTATCATCCTTTGCAGATGACACAAAAATCAGTATGAAAATTACCTCGGCTGAGGACATTGAAAAACTTCAAGCTGATATTAATAAAGTTTTCGACTGGGCATCAGAAAATAACATGATGTTTAACAGTGATAAATTCCAGGTACTCAGGTACGGTAAAAATGAGGACCTTAAACATAATACAGAGTACAAAACACAATTAAATGTACCCATAGTAGGAAAACAGCATGTAAAGGATTTGGGAATAATAATGTCTGATGACCTAACGTTTAAGGAGCATAACCACGCAAATATTGCGACAGCCAGAAAAATGATAGGATGGATTACGAGAACTTTCAAATCCAGGGATCCCATCACAATGGTTGTACTCTTCAAGTCACTTGTGTTGTCCCGTCTTGAGTACTGTTCAGTACTCACTTCCCCCGTCAGAGCAGGAGAGATTGCTGAAATAGAGGGAATACAGAGAACATATACGGCACGCATAGATGCAATAAAGCACCTAAATTATTGGGATCGTCTCAAAGCCCCCCAAATGTACTCACTAGAAAGAAGACGAGAGAGATATCAAATAATATACACCTGGAAGATACTGGAGGGCCAAGTACCAAATCTACACAGTAAAATAACAACGTACTGGAGTAAACGATATGGAAGAAAATGTAGAATAGAACCAGTGAAGAGCAGAGGTGCCATAGGCACAATCAGAGAACACTGTATAAACATCAGAGGTCCGCGGTTGTTCAACGTCCTCCCAGCAAGCATAAGAAATATTGCCGAAACAACCGTGGACATTTTCAAGAGGAAACTAGATTTATTCCTCCAAGGAGTGCCGAACCAACCGGGCTGTGGTGGGTATGTGGGCCTGCGGGCCGCTCCAAGCAACAGCCTGGTGGACCAAACTCTCACAAGTCAAGCCTGGCCTCGGGCCGGGCTTGGGGAGTAGAAGAACTCCCAGAACCCCATCAACCAGGTATATATATATATATATATATATATATATATATATATATATATATATATATATATATATATATATATATATATATATATATATATATATATATATATATATATATATATATATGTCGTACCTAATAGCCAGAACTCACTTCTCAGCCTACTATGCAAGGCCCGATTTGCCTAATAAGCCAAGTTTTCATGAATTAATGTTTTTCGTCTACCTAACCTACCTAACCTAACCTAACCTAGCTTTTTTTGGCTACCTAACCTAACATTACCTATAAAGATAGGTTAGGTTAGGTTAGGTAGGGTTGGTTAGGTTCGATCGTATATCTACATTAATTTTAAATCCAATAAAAAAAAATTTACCTCATACATAATGAAATGGGTAGCTTTATCATTTCATAAGAAAAAAATTAGAGAAAATATATTAATTCAGGAAAACTTGGCTTATTAGGCAAATCGGGCCTTGCATAGTAGGCTGAGAAGTGAGTTCTGGCTACTAGGTACGACATATATATATATATATATATATATATATATATATATATATATATATATATATATATATATATATATATATATATATATATATATATATATATGTCGTACCTAGTAGCCAGAACGCACTTCTCGGCCTACTATGCAAGGCCCGATTTGCCTAATAAGTCAAGTTTTCCTGAATTAATATATTTTCTCTAATTTTTTGCCCTTGAAATGATAAAGCTACCCATTTCATTACGTATGAGGTGAATATTTTTTTATTGGAGTTGAAATTAACGTAGATATATGACCGAACCTAACCAACCCAACCTAACCTAACCTAACCTATCTTTATAGGTTAGGTTAGGTTAGGTGGCCGAAAAAGTTAGGTTAGGTTAGGTTAGGTAGGTTAGGTTGTCGAAAAAAAATTAATTCATTAAAACTTGGCTTATTAGGCAAATCGGGCCTTGCACAGTAGGCAGAGAAGTGCGTTCTGGCTACTAGGTACAATATATATATATATATATATATATATATATATATATATATATATATATATATATATATATATATATATATATATATATATATATATATTTATATTGTGACGATAATCTCCTTCAAGAGAGATTGAGCCTGCTCTTCCCTCCAAACTACGTCCCAGAAACACCTAATATAGAAGATATATCCAACAAGTACAACAACAAGTTTTGTCAGGGAGCAAAACGTATCCAACACCGGGACACCTGCTCCACCTCCGCCACTCAAACCGGCAAACTGCTTGTCGCTGTTTGGCTGGCGCCCGTCGCACCTGCTCCTCCACCCGCCACACGAGCTAATGTCTGAGCCACCGCAACCTGAGGAGGGCAGAATATCTAGTGCTTTCCACAAGTTAACACGTCTCATTGGTAGACTAAGCCTTGGCTTACGTGTACTAAGGGAGGTGGCAGCTTGAAGCCAATATTCCTGCACTAATATATTTATTTTGCTATTACTCACTTGTCTTAATGTAACTTTTCATTTGCCAGTAATTATTCTTATTATTTTGTTTGATTGATTTCTCTGTTACAATTTTTATGTCCAATTCTATTCATGTTTTGCTTTTCTAACGTAATTAAAATTTCATTGTTAAATTTACTTGTGTTTTGTGTGTCTTCCCATTACCTTACAACAGACGAAAGTTCCAGCTTTTTTCTTTTTTTTCTTTTGTGTGACGAGGCCATACCCCTAGCTTTTGAAACAGCCGAACACCAACACGTTACCCTCACAATATATATATATATATTTATATATATATATATATATATATATATATATATATATATATATATATATATATATATATATATATATATATATATATATATTATATATATATATATATATAAATGTATGTATATATATATATACACACACACGACTAAACATGCACATTCACACACTCACACAACTAAACATGCACATTCAAACACTCACACAACTAAACATGCACATATATATTTACACACAATCTCTTATTATCCTGATCTCTCCCTATCTCTATATAACTTCCCTATCAAAAGAGTAACATCTGCGGCGTATGCGAGGCTGGCTGACATCAGAACTACCTTCAGGAACCTGTGTAAGGAATCATTCAGAACCTTGTATACCACATATCTAAGATGAATCCTAGAGTATGCGGCCCCAGCATGGAGCCCGTACCTTGTCAAGAACAAGGCAAAGCTTGATATTGTTCAGAGATATGCCACTAGGCTAGTACCAAAACTGAGAGGCATGAGTTACGAAGAAAGTCTGCGAGAAATGCACCTCACGCCACTAGAAGATAGAAGAGTAAGGGGAGACATGATCACTACCTACAAAATTCTCAGAGGAATTAACAGGTTAGATAAAGATAAACTGTTTAACACGCGTGGTACGCTAGCAAGGGGACACAGGTGGAAGCTGAGTACCGAAATGAGCCACAGGGACGTTAGAAAGAACTTTTTCAGTGTCAGAGTAGTTAACAGACGGAATGCATTAGGCAGTGATGTGGTGGAGGCTGACTCAATACACAGATTCAAATGTAGATATGATAGAGCCCAGTAGGCTCAGGAATCTGTACATCAGTTGATTGACAGTTAAGAGGTGGGACCAAAGAGCCAGAGATCAACCTACGCAAGCACAATTAGGTGAGTACACACACCCACACACACTCTTTGCTTGCCACTCTCCATAGTGTATAGAAGGTCCCTGGAGACGGGAGACCTACCAGAAATATGGAAGACAGCGAATGTGGTTCCAATATACAAAAAGGGTGACGGACAAGAGGCACTGAACTACAGGCCAGTGTCCTTGATTTGTATACCATGCAAGGTGATGGAGAAGGTCGTGAGAAAAAATCTAGTTACACATCTGGAGAGAAGGTAGATCGTGACAAGTAGTGGCGGTTATGACGTAGACCGGCAGTTTGAATTTATTCCACTGCCAGTCTACGCACCCCCCCGGTTTTACAATTTTTTTTCCACTGCAGGTCTACGCACCCTCGGTTTTGCGAATTTTTGTCCACTGCCGGTCTACGCACCCACCGGTCTTACGAATTTTTTTCCACTGCTGGTCTACGCACCCTGGGTGTTCTCGATTTTTTCCCACTGCCGGTCTACGCACTCCCGGTTTTACGAATTTTTTTCCACTGCCGGTCTATGCACCCCCGGTTTTACGAATTTTTTTCCACTGCCGGTCTATGCACGCTGGGTGTTCTCGATTTTTTTCCACTGCCGGTCTACACACTCTGGGTGTTCTCGAATTTTTTTTTCACTGCCGGTCTACGCACCCTGGGTATTCTCGATTTTTTTTTTCCCTGTGCCGGTCGTAGCATCATGGGTTTTTCTGATTTTTTTATTCCTGTGCCGGTCGTAGCATCATGGGTTTTCTGCAAGTTGCTCTATGGTCCCTGCCATTTAGCTCAAGGGGATTAAAAGGCCGGTCCCTGTCATAGTCAAATTTCGTTACCCCAGTGACCCTTGCACAGGCATAGCCAATGGTCAATGACGTCATCAGGTAGCCAGTCTTCAATTTGCCCGGGGGTAGGATTAAACTCTTGGGTGGCTTAATCTTTATCAATCAATCAATCATTCCCAAATTTCGTTACCCCAGTGACCCATACACAGGCATCGCTAATGGACAAGTCGACGCACCGGGGGCCAGTCGTCGCACCCCCGGTTTTACGATTTTTTCCACTGCCGGTCTACGCACCCTGGGTATTCTCGATTTTTTTTCCCTGTGCCGGTCGTAGCATCATGGGTTTTTCTGATTTTTTTATTCCTGTGCCGGTTGTAGCATCATGGGTTTTTTGCAAGTTGCTCTATGGTCTCTGCCATTTAGCTCAAGGGGATTAAAAGGCCGGTTTCTGTCATAGTCAAATTTTGTTACCCTAGTGACCCTTGCACAGGCATAGCCAATGGTCAATGACGTCATCAGGTAGCAAGTCTTCAATTTGCCTGGGGGTAGGATTAAAATGCCGGTCCCTGGCATACCCAAATTTAGTTACTCCAGTGACCCATGCACAGGCATCGCTAATGGACAAATGACGTCATCAGCTGGCCAGTCTTCATCTTCCCTGAATAAGTCATTTTACTGAAATAGCATATCCATCCAAGGATCGTTTATTAAGAAAAAGGAATGAAATCCATTCATTTGAAAAAGAGGGGAGCAGCACTGCAAGAAGTTATGTGTATTTTCGAGTTCGTCCGCCTGTTACCTGTATTTACCCAGGTCTTTTCCTAAATCTACAACCTATCCAATTTATTCTTGTTCTGTTTCATGTTGATACGTTTAATAGGTTATTAATATCCCCCTTTACTATAACCATTCAGTCACACCTCTATCATGTCACATCTATTTCTTCGCCTTTCTAGAGAATGTAATTTAAGCTTTGTCCATCTTTCTTTGGAGATGGCTTATTGAGCATAGGGCAAAATAAAAATGAAAACCCGCTATCATCTATTTGTATATAAACAGTCCCCTGCCAGACGTGGTGACTTCAATGCGATCTCAGTAGTAATCCAATATTGCTGCATAGACGCATAAATATATATTTGCACGTCATAAATATATATGCGCATCTCACATTCGCTTAAAAAAACATGCCTTCCACACCTTGCTGTAGAATATAACAAAACAAAATACTCATTCAGTAAAAGCAAGCCTCTCATGTTTTGAAATAAGGCCTTCTGCAGTTACCTTCTTTTCTGACGTCATCATCCCTAATGCGGTGCGAGACGCCAACGTGCTAAATGCGGACCCTAGGAGGTTCACACATTAGTGTGTGACCCTCCTAATGTTTGAACCTTGTGAACCAAGGTTCACACATTAGTGTGAACTCTTAATCACTCCCAATACCTCAACTGTACTCTGTGCTTCATCAGAGTCAATATTCAGCTACTTTGGCTCGTATTTTCGCTCATTGCTCCTATTTTCTGTTATTCATTTCATAAACCCTATCAAACCATCCTAACCTAACTTATTATATAACAAACAAATGCATTCTACAGACCAGTTGTTATTGTTTAGCGACGTCGCAAAAGCGACCCCAGTATGGGGATGGAGTATAAGCTACCATTAACAAATAGGAGATAGTCTGGCCCTCGCTTCGGTACGGGGCAGACGTGTTGCATCGGCGCTCCAGCAGTTGGTGTTGTTTGCCCGTTTCGGCTGGTTGGGGGCGGGTGTGTCTCTGCTCGCCTGTGCTGACGTGGCGCTATGTTGGGGGTCCCTCTACCCCCTGTCGTCCGGGCTTAGTCTGTGGGACTAGAGTTCTCTGTGCGGGATGGTTACCCGGAGATTGCCCTGGCTTGTGAAATGCTCTCTGTCCCTGTGTTTGCGATTTATGGGGTCGAGTTGGTAACAGCTCATAGGGAAATTGTGAAGTTCGCAGAGGAGGTGGCATATCGCGATTTTCTCCGGCGATACGAGGGGTGGACACTGCCCCTGCCGGATGGTGCGGGCACTGTAACCCTCTCGGATAGAAGTGGTGCACTTACTTACATCAGTGTGCATGGGGCTCCCTTGGAGTTTCCAGAGGCTCTGCTACGGCGGTATTTCGGCCGGTTTGGCGCAGTTGTTAGTGTGAGAGTGAAAGTGGTGTCTTCTAGTCCTCTTAAGGGTGTGAGGTCTAACATTCGCACCCTGGGCATGAGACTCCGGGCGGATTTTCCGTCCTCTGTGCGCCTTATGGGGTACAACGTTCGAGTGTTTTACGCCCGTCAGCCGCGGACGTGTTATCGTTGTGGTCTTTTGGGCCATCAGGGTGCTGACTGTTCTGCGCCTGCTGTTGCGCCAGTGAATCTCATCAGTGAGGAAGATTTTCCGCCCCTTCCTGTGAGGGATGATTCGGTGGGTGTAGACGTCTCTTCGGCTGAGGAGGTGCCCTCTGTATCAGCTGTTGCTGAGCCTGTTGCGCCCCCTGTTGTTGTCGCATCTCCTCCGGAGATTGTGTCCTCGCCTAGTGCTCCGCCTGCTCCGGCTGGTGACCCTGAGCCTCTTCCGACTGCCGTTTGCTCGGACCCCTCGTCTTCCAGTTCTTCCTCTGCTGTGTCTGTCCCGATCCCTGCACCCTCGCCGTCTGTTCCGGCTGTGCTGGGAGCTGGGGTGGATCCGGCATTCCCTCCTGTGCCTGGCCTGGTTCCCCGTGTGGTTGAGGAGGCTGCCGTACTGCGGCGTGTATCGGTTCGCTCGGCTGGTGCTGCGCGGGTCGCTGAGTCTGCCTCCGGGTCTGATGATGTGCGGCCCGAGCCTAAGCGTTCCTGGCGTTCTTCTGCGTGGGCTGAAGTTGGCGACTTCGACGAGTGTCGTCCTTCCGTTGACGGTGGAGTGGTTCCTGATGTGGTGCACACTACGGTGGTGGCGGAGGTATACTTGCCTGAGGATGCCGGTGCTGGCGTTTCGGCCTCAACTTCTGGTCCGGTGTCCGAGGGTCCTGCTTCAGGTGCGTTGCCTGCGTCGGATGGCTCTGGTTCTTCGTGGGCGGTGGTTCCCCCTGCTGTAGTTGGTGGTGAGCGGGGTGGCCTGGTGGTGATGTTGAGAAAGGATGCTCTCTCTGGATGTTCTGTGGCCCCTTCCTCGTTACCCGTTTCCTCGGCAGCGGTCTTGCCGCCTTTTCCGTTTCCTGCAGTCCCCTTCCGTGTCTCCTGAGGTATCCGTGGAGGTGCTATCGTCTCAGCGTCCGGCCCCCTGCTCCGATGGCGAAGGCATGGCAGGCTCGGCGACCCTCGTCCTCTTTTCCAGTGTCGGCTGCTTCCTCAAATGGCGTGGTTGGCGCTCCCATGCCTCATTATGCGACTTGCGTCAGTGACCTTAGGCGTTGGCCGATGCCGCCAGATATAGATGTTCCTGAGTTTATGATACCCGCTCGACAGCGGGGGATCAAAAACCCTACCGACCTTGAAGATCTTGTCTGGGAAGCTTACAAGGCGAAGTATCCTCGTGATCTTTTCCCGGAGAAGTACATTTCTCACGTTGTTCCTCGCAAGTGATTTCTATGTATTTTGTGTTGCCTGGTTGTGGGGTGTGTATGTGAGTGGGTGGGGTGGGTATTGTTTCCCGGTTCCTGCGTGCTCCGGTTTGTATTGTGAGTTTTCTTGTATGGCTAGTGGGGGGGGGGGGGGGGTGTGCGGTTCCTATGCGTTTGTGTGTTCGGTTGAGGATGTCGTGTGCGCTTGTTTGTCATATTGTGTGCCCTTCAGGCTGTTGTCGTGTGCTCTTTGTTATGTTTTGCCACTTTGTTTTGCCTTCCGTTTGTTATGGCGGATCTGTTTTCTTTATTGTTATTGTTCTTATTCTTGTATGTTTCTCGCCTCTCTGTATGTGTTTGAGGTGTTAGCAGACTTGTTTTGTGTGCATTTTGTCCTGGGGTTTTCCCTTATGTTTGTCTTACGCTGTGTTTATATTTGTGTTATGTTTGTATATGCATTTTTGTTTTGTGGTCAGCCCTTCTGGCTGGTCTTCTATTGATTTATTCCTTTGTCATTGTACATATGTGTGCTTTGTACTTTTGTTCTATGTTATATTTGTTCTGTTTTTATTGTAAATTTTACGCATGCTTGCATGTAAAAATAAAAATAAAAAAAAAATAAAAATTAATAAATAGGTGTTAAGGTATCACAGCACCTGACTGGTCAACTATGTATGACGTCACCAGATAACCAATGCGGCCTTTAGCGTCCTACCTGCATATGTACTGTTTTTTTTTTATGTTATTATTCAAAAAATGACTAGACTAACCCTCCCCACCTAACCTAATCAGAAGTTTAAGAAGATGCATTTTAATCAACCACAACTGTAATCATTATTCAGTGAGAAGTTCAAAAGTATAACAGCAGCCCAAATGTCGTACTGCAATTTAAGCAGAATCGTGCATCTGGCATCAGGCGAGCTAACCTTATAAGGACCTCCCCCAGCCCAAAGGGCAGTCCAACTTAGGCTTCCTGTGCAAATACTCTGAACTAGCTCCGGCATTTGTGCAATATCCGACTTCGCTGTCTCGTATCTATCAAATCGACCATGTATATTTGTGAACTTTGCAAGGCTCCTAAACTAGGGCCATTCCACTTGTGCCAGGCGAGATGTGCTGAATGTAGGATAACCTTCACCGCCAATCCTCGGCATCAGTGTGTTATTTACTGTAAGCAGTGCTTTAAAATACCTTGTGGACATTTTCATAAGGTTTGTCCATCGTGCTCCAAAGTGATTTGTTCTACCCGTAAGTATCAGTGTGGTTATGATAACTGTAGAAATTTCCCATAGATCTGTTGTGAGTTATAGCATATTTATTGTTACTATTGAAAAAAATGACTTAACAGCTGCATCAGATATTATTTGTATTAATATTCTGAACAAAAAATACATTCTTTAATAAATTGCAGCAGCTAAATTTATATATGAATTATTATTTACAATTAGTTGTAGAGCTATACATTTATGCAGCATTCCTTAAAAAAAATACGCATAACTATATAGAATAATTAAAATCTACAAGTCGCAACCCTGATGCATGTCCATTTTGCATGTATCTAGATGATTCCGGGTCTGATACTAGTTCTGAATCAGAGCACTCAGAAGCGTCATCGCACCAAAGCGTCCAGTATGAAAGTAAGTTATATATAGTTTTTCTGTAATATTAAACCATTCCCAATTCTTGTTAGATATATTTATATAAATACCTCACTTATCATCTTCAATTATTATTCACATGATCATTTATATGGTTTTAGGCTCGCCAACTCAGCAGTTAGTGGAGGCGGAGGAGGAATATCCTCGTGGAGGAGGTGGTGAACTGCCTAGCACGAGCCAAACTCGCACACCAACACCAGAAGAAACTGATAACAGGAAAAGATCTGATTGTAAGTAACATCCGCATTAATTATTATTTTCATATTTCAATAATGCCATTATTATTATTATTATTAAACTCCCTATATTAATTTTATTTATTGAAATCATTATTATTGTTACTTATAGGTTCGCCACTAGAGGGCGAAGAAGACTCCCTGCATCTGGTTTTGGAGGCAGATTCTGATATGGATGCCAGCCAGCCTATCGCTAATTCTCCCCCACCACCTCAGGAACAGCAGCAACAGCAGGTAGATGTTGTAATTCATCCTCAACCTGAAGTGCTAGAAGTGATTAATAATTTCAATGGGGGGTACATACGCCATTCATATAGCATCCCAGATTATGCCCAAGGAGATTCTGCCCATTATTTAACTATATATCGTGATTATTTTATCCGGCAATTAGAATCCTTGTTTGATGCCGTTCACCCTAATTTCCCTCCTGCCCTTTTAATTTACCCGAACTTTTCTTTTAATTTACAACGGCTCAATCAAGAAAATGAACCTGATTTTGAGGGAGAGTTGCCCATAAGGGCTGAACAACGTACTGTATCTAGGCATGAGGCTAGTGTTGTTGTAGATCAATGGATCGTGGAACTGGATAATAAGTTAGAAGAGTTCCTTGCAGAGACAGAAGGTTCGAGTCTAGCTATTCAAAGCATTTATGGTTTTTATATCAATTTTATAGCTGTTCAGCATCCTGTCCGTCTGGGTAATTATGTGCCGTATCCAGATTAATTGCGCGATTCAAGACATGCTTTCAACCCTAAAAGCGAACAAAATGCTTGTTTGATCCAATTTTTGGCAGCATACGTATGTCTTGCTCGGGGGATGACATTAGATAATATCCGCAGATGTTCCAAGTCAGCCAGGTGGTGTCTTAGAATTGTCTGTTGGAGTGAGGATATTGAAATAACCATAACGTATGATAACATCAATAAAATAGAAAGTATAAATAAATTAAGTATATTTATCTACGTGCTCACTCGTGAAGATAACCGGTACTATATTAGCTTAGCCAGGAAAAGCAGGGAACATTCTGGCCGTAAAGTACCTTGGCTCATGCTAGAGGATCAGCATCATGTGCTCATTAAAGATTTCAATCAGTATGTTCGCAACATGCGCGGTAATGCAAATAATATTCCTAACAATCATATTTTTTGCCATTCTTGTTTAATTCATTTGTCACCTGATGCGATGCGGGATCATGAAGAGTCATGTGAAGTTAAACAAACATTGAAATTTTACCCTGAAGGTCATAAAATCAAGTTCAAGAATTACGGTCGTGCTTATGGACCCTCTCACACAGCATATTATGATTTCGAGTGCTTGTTGGACCCTTCCAATCCCCAAGGTATGATCGAGAAGCGTCACAAAGCTGTGGCATATGCTTTTATCATCATCAACAGGAAATTGGAGGTGGTAGAGAAATTAACGTATATGGGGGATGACCCTGTGAATCATTTCATAGATACTTTGGAGAAGGCATGGAAGAGAATTAAATCTACCATGCCTAAATACAAAATATCTATGACACGTGAACATTGGCAAGCCTATAGACGGCAAATCACATGTGAAATGTGTTATAGACCATTCAAATCAAATAAAGACAAGCACCGTCATCATGATCATGCCCTTTAATTTAATAATTATCTAGCTGCCTATTGCTGTAGGTGTAACATGTTGTGCAGAAATTCTTATAAATATTTGTATACATTCTCACACAATGCGGCTTATGACCTCGGGGTAATTTTAAATGAATTGTCTAACCTCCCTAACCACAAAATTGATATTGCCTCCAAAGAAGGATTTAAGTTCATGAAAGTAGATATCGGTAAACTTCGGTTTATGGATAGTCTGGCTTTACTAAATGGTGGGCTTGAAAAACTAGCTAAAGAAAATATCCGGGAAGGTAAACCCACTACTTACACCTCAGTTATGCTAGATGACGTCCCTGCAGCCGCCCACCATTTATTAAAGACAGGCAAACAAGTATTCTGCTATGACTACATTTCATCTTTGGAGAAATTAGATGAACCGGCTCTTCCTCCTCCCGAAGCCTTTTCGAAAGTTTATAGCACGAGGCCATAAGCGAGAACGATTATACACAGGCTAAAGAAGTCTTTAGTTTAGCGGAATGCAAGACCATTGGGGATTACTTGAAGGTCTATTTGAAAGTAGATACTGGACTATTGTGTGATGTGTTTACTGTATGGCGCAAGACCATGCTTGAACTGTACAAGTTAGACATCACTCACTTTGTTTCATTATCTAGTTCTTCATGGGACGCCTTCTTGTTAAAGAGTCAAGTTGTCTTGGACTCTATTTCTGATCCCCATTTGTACGATGTATTGCGCAGAAATCTAAGATGCGGATTTACCTCTGTTGTACGACAACACACACGTGTACAAAATGAGCATACGGGTGCTGATCCTTCTAGCACTGATAAATATATTCTGCATTTAGATTTTAATGGCTTATATGCCACCTGTATGACAGACCTGCTTCCTCAAGGCGGGATCCGTAAATTATCTGCTGCTGAATTCAATGATTGGCTCCAACAGGGATTGGAAAATATTGCATGTGATGGGGATGAGGGTTATTGGGTCATGTTTGATACCAAGCATGTCGCACCTGAGGTGGCTCGATACACCGATGATTTGCCCTTAACCCTGTCGCATGCTAATATTTCTACTGATCTTCTGTCCGATTATAGCAAACGCATTTTAAATACCGAAGATCGCAAACTCCCCAAGAAAAACAATAAGTTAATTGCCTCACATCTCCCCCAAAAAGATTACTTGGTCAGTTTAGATTTGCTCCAGATGCTGATGAAATTGGGATTGGAAGTAGATAAGGTAAATGCAGTTTATGAATTCCAACAAAGCAAGCACCTTAAGGAATTTGTTGAAACAAATGCTCGTGCTCGAGGTATATCGGGGTGTCCATACGCCAAAGACTGTGTAGGACTCAGTACATAACGTTTATCGTCAAAGGCAGACAATCCACGTTTTGTAGTGGGACAGGTACACATACGGTCTTTAACATTCCTAATAGATCTGGATTGGAACCGCTGCCCAATATTTAACTCTAAAGAACTTTGGAAAGCTGAATGAGTGAGTTTAGACTAATGATACGCGGGAATTCTTTTACAACGACAGATCTGAACCTGATCTTGAGTGAGAATTGAGTACATTTTAGGCTTCAATGCAATGAGTTCCTTGATAATTTTGGCTCCAACTTCCGATTTTAACAAACCCAGTTGACCTTTGCGGGAGTCATCGAAATAGGGATTTTCAGGAGGGAAATTGCTGAAATCCATATGCTGAGACAAAGGCAGTTTATTTAATTCCTCAAAAACATTTGGACAGGTCAATTCAATCAAATACGAATCTGTATCCGAATATAGCAATCTAGTTTTGTCTACTTAATGAACTTTGATGGTGTTGTACCAAAAATCATATAGGTTGCTCTTAGCTATTTGCAGGATCTGGAACTCCAAATAGATTGGTGTATTGACTTTAAGTGATTGTATTTTGACCGCGCAAATGACTCTGTCTTCGCTCAACAAAATGCACCGTTTGAAGAACGGATTGCGTGCAAGCATTTGGAATTTGTCTCGAGATGTAACTAAATAATGCTGATCACAATATTTACTCACATTTGTCAAACTCTTGCGGTAAATTGCATTTGATACCAGCTTGAAAGCTTTACCCTTAATGGCGCAAGGTGTATTCGAACGTTCACAAGCAAATGTTTCAACAAATTCCTTAAGGTACTTGCTTTGTTGGAATTCATAAACTGCATTTACCTTAGCTACTTCCAATCCCAATTTCATCAGCATCTGAAGCAAATCTAAACTGACCAAGTAATCTTTTTGGGGGAGATGTGAGGCAATTAATTTATTGTTTTTCTTGGGGAGTTTGCGATCTTCGGTATTTAAAATGCGTTTGCTATAATCGGACAGAAGATCAGTAGAAATATTAGCATGCGACAGGGATAAGGGCAAATCATCGGTGTATCGAGCCACCTCAGGTGCAACATGCTTGGTATCAAACATGACCCAATAACCCTTATCCCCATCACATGCAATATTTTCCAATCTCTGATAGAGCCAATCATTGCTTTCAGCAGCAGATAATTTACGGATCCCGCCTTGAGGTCGCAGTTCTGTCATACAGGTTGCGTATAAGCCATTAAAATCTAAATAGAGAATATATTTAACAGTGCTAGAAGGATCAGCACCCGTATGCTCATTTTGTACACGTGTGTGTTGTCGTACAACAGAGGTAAATCCGCATCTTAGATTTCTGCGCAATACATCGTACAAATGGGGATCAGAAATAGAGTCCAAGACAACTTGACTCTTTAACAAGAAGGCGTCCCATGAAGAACTAGATAATGAAACAAAGTGAGTGATGTCTAACTTGTACAGTTCAAGCATGGTCTTGCGCCATACAGTAAACACATCACACAATAGTCCAGTATCTACTTTCAAATAGACCTTCAAGTAATCCCCAATGGTCTTGCATTCCGCTAGTCTAAAGACTTCTTTAGCCTGTGTATAATCGTTCTCGCTTATGGCCTCGTGCTATAAACTTTCGAAAAGGCTTCGGGAGGAGGAAGAGCCGGTTCATCTAATTTCTCCAAAGATGAAATGTAGTCATAGCAGAATACTTGTTTGCCTGTCTTTAATAAATGGTGGGCGGCTGCAGGGACGTCATCTAGCATAACTGAGGTGTAAGTAGTGGGTTTACCTTCCCGGATATTTTCTTTAGCTAGTTTTTCAAGCCCACCATTTAGTAAAGCCAGACTATCCATAAACCGAAGTTTACCGATATCTACTTTCATGAACTTAAATCCTTCTTTGGAGGCAATATCAATTTTGTGGTTAGGGAGGTTAGACAATTCATTTAAAATTACCCTGAAGTCATAAGCCTCGTTGTGTGAGAATGTATACAAATATTTTTAAGAATTTCTGCACAACATGTTACACCTACGGCAATAGGCAGCTAGATAATTATTAAATTAAAGGGCATGATCATGATGACGGTGCTTGTCTTTATTTGATTTGAATGGTCTATAACACATTTCACATGTGGTTTGCCGTCTATAGGCTTGCCAATGTTCACGTGTCATAGATATTTTGTATTTAGGCATGGTAGATTTAATTCTCTTCCATGCCTTCTCCAAAGTATCTATGAAATGATTCACAGGGTCATCCCCCATATACGTTAATTTCTCTACCACCTCCAATTTCCTGTTGATGATGATAAAAGCATATGCCACAGCTTTGTGACGCTTCTCGATCATACCTTGGGGATTGGAGGGGTCCAACAAGCACTCGAAATCATAATATGCCGTGTGAGAGGGTCCATAAGCACGACCGTAATTCTTGAACTTGATTTTATGACCTTCAGGGTAAAATTTCAATGTTTGTTTAACTTCACATGACTCTTCATGATCCCGCATCGCATCAGGTGACAAATGAATTAAAGATGAATGGCAAAAAATATGATTGTAAGGAATATTATTTGCATTACCGCGCATGTTGCGAACATACTGATTGAAATCTTTAATGATCACAAGATGCTGATCCTATAGCATGAACAAAGGTACTTTACGGCCAGAATGTTCCCTGTTTTTCCTGGCTAAGCTAATATAGTACCGGTTATCTTCACGAGTGAGCACGTACATAAATATAAATAATTTATTTATACATTCTATTTTATTGATGTTATCATACGTTATGGTTATTTCAATATCCTCACTCCAACAGACAATTCTAAGACACCACCTGGCTGACTTGGAACATCTGCGGATATTATCTAATGTCATCCCCCGAGCAAGACATAAGTATGCTGCCAAAAATTGGATCAAACAAGCATTTTGTTCGCCTTTAGGGTGGAAAACATGTCTTGATCCGCGCAATTTATCTGGATACGGCACATAATTACCCAGACGGACAGGATGCTGAACAGCTATAAAATTGATATAAAAACCATAAATGCTTTGAATAGCTAGACTCGAACCTTCTGTCTCTGCAAGGAACTCTTCTAACTTATTATCCAGTTCCACGATCCATTGATCTACAACAACACTAGCCTCATGCCTAGATACAGTACGTTGTTCAGCCCTTATGGGCAACTCTCCCTCAAAATCAGGTTCATTTTTTTGATTAAGCCGTTGTAAATTAAAAGAAAAATCCGGGTAAATTAAAAGGGCAGGAGGGAAATTAGGGTGAACGGCATCAAACAAGGATTCTAATTGCCGGATAAAATAATCACGATATATAGTTAAATAATGGGCAGAATCTCCTTGGGCATAATCTGGGATGCTATATGAATGGCGTATGTACCCCCCATTGAAATTATTAATCACTTCTAGCACTTCAGGTTGAGGATGAATTACAACATCTACCTGCTGTTGCTGCTGTTCCTGAGGTGGTGGGGGAGAATTAGCGATAGGCTGGCTGGCATCCATATCAGAATCTGCCTCCAAAACCAGATGCAGGGAGTCTTCTTCGCCCTCTAGTGGCGAACCTATAAGTAACAAGAATAATGATTTCAATAAATAAAATTAAGTATAGGGAGTTTAATAATAATAATAATCATGGCATTATTGAAATATGAAAATAATAATTAATGCGGATGTTACTTACAATTAGAACTTTCCCTGTTATCAGTTTCTTCTAGTGTTGGTGTGTGAGTTTGGCTCGTGCTAGGCAGTTCACCACCTCTTCCACGAGGATATTCCTCCTCCGCCTCCACTAACTGCTGAGTTGGCGAGCCTAAAATCATATAAATGATCATGTGAATAATAATTGAAGATGATAAGTGAGGTATTTATATATATATATATATATATTATATATATATATATATATATATATATATATATATATATATATATATATATATATATATATATATATATATCTAACAAGAATTGGGAATGGTTTATTATTACAGAAAAACTATATATAACTTACTTTCATACTGGACGCTTTGGTGCGATGACGCTTCTGAGTGCTCTGAATCAGAACTAGTATCTGACTTGGAATCATCTAGATACATGCAAAATGGACATGCATCAGGGTTGCGACTTGTAGATTTTAATTATTCTATATAGTTATGCGTATTTTTTTTAAGGAATGCTGCATAAATGTATAGCTCTACAACTAATTGTAAATAATAATTCATATATAAATTTAGCTGCTGCAATTTATTAAAGAATGTATTTTTTGTTCAGAATATTAATACAAATAATATCTGATGCAGCTGTTAAGTCATTTTTTTTCAAACGTAACTATAAATATGCTATAACTCACAACAGATCTATGGGAAATTTCTACAGTTATCATAACTACACTGATACTTACGGGTAGAACAAATCACTTTGGAGCACGATGGACAAATCTTATCAAAATGTCCACGAGGTATTTTAAAGCACTGCTTACAGTAAATAACACACTGATGCCGAGGATTGGCGGTGAAGGTTATCCTACATTCAGCACATCTCGCCTGGCACAGGTGGAATGGCCCTAGTTTAGGAGCCCGCAAAGTTCACAAATATACATTGTCGATTTGATAGATTCGAGACAGCGAAGTCGGATATTGCACAAATGCTGGAACTAGTTCACAGTGTTTGCACAGGAAGCCAGAGTTGGACTGCCCTTTGGGCTGGGGGAGGTCCTTATAAGGTTAGCTCGCCTGCTGCCAGATGTACGATTCTGCTTAAATTGCAGTACGACATTTAGGCTGCTGTTATACTTTTGAACTTCTCACTGAATAATGATTACAGTTGTGGTTGACTAAAATACATATTCTTAAACTTCTGATTAGGTTAGGTGGGGATGTTTAGTCTAGTCATTTCTTAAATAATAACATAAAAAAAAAGTATATATGCAGGTAGGACGCTAAAGGCCGCATTGGTTTTCTGATGACGTCATACATAGTTGACCAGTCAGGTGCTGTGATACCTTAACACCTATTTGTTAATGGTAGCTTATACTCCATTCCCATACTGAGGTCGCTTTTGCGACGTCGCTAAACAACAACAACTGGTCTGTAGAATGCATTTGTTTGTTATATAATAAGTTAGGTTAGGATGGTTTGATAGGGTTTATGAAATGAATAACAGAAAATAGGAGCAATGAGCGAAAATACGAGCCAATGTAGCTGAATATTGACTCTGATGAAGCACAGAGTACAGTTGAGGTATTGGGAGTGATTAAGAGTTCACACAAATGTGTGAACCTCCTAGGATCCACGTTTAGCACGTTGGCGCTTCGCACCGCTTTAGGGATGATGACGTCAGAAAAGAAGGCAACTGTAGAAGGCCTTATTTCAAAACATGAGAGGCTTGCTTTTATTGAATGAGTATTTTGTTTTGTTATATTCTACAGCAAGGTGTGGAAGGCATGTTTTTTTAAGCGAATGTGAAATGCGCATATATATTTATGCACGTGCAAATATATATTTATGCGTCTATGCAGCAATATTGGATTACTACTGAAATCGCATTGAAGTCACCACGTCTGGCAGGGAACTGTTTATATACAAATAGATGATAGCGGGTTTTCATTTTTATTTTGCCCTATGCTCAATAAGCCATCTCCAAAGAAAGATGGACAAAGCTTAAATTACATTCTCTAGAAAGGCGAAGAAATAGATGTGACATGATAGAGGTGTGACTGAATGGTCATAGCGAAGGGGGGATATTAATACCCTATTAAATGTATCAACATGAAACGGAACAGGAATAAATTGGATAGGTTTTAGATTTAGGAAAAGACCTGGGTAAATACAGGTAACAGGGGGACGAACTCGAAAATACACATAACTTCTTGCAGTGCTGCTCCCCTCTTTTTCAAATGAATGGATTTCATTCCTTTTTCTTAATAAACGATCCTTGGATGGATATGCTATTTCAGTAAAATGACTTATTCAAGGAAAATGAGGACGGCCAACTGATGACGTCATTTGTCCATTAGCGATGCCTGTGCATGGGTCACTGGGGTAACGAAACTTGGGTATGCCAGGGACCGGCATTTTAATCCTACACCCAGGCAAATTGAAGACTGGCTACCCGATGATATCATTGACCATTGGCTATGCCTGTGCAAGGGTCACTGGGGTAACGAAATTTGACTATGACAGGAACCGGCCTTTTAATCCCCTTGAGCTAAATGGCAGAGACCATAGAGCAACTTGCAGAAAACTTATGATGCTACGACCGGCACAGGAACAAAAAAAAACGAGAATACCCAGAGTGCGAAGACCGGCAGTGGAAAAAATTCGTAAAACCGGAGGGTGCGTAGACCGGCAGTGGAAAAAAATTCAAGAATACCCAGGGTGCATAGACTGTCAGTGGAAAAACCCTAAAACCGGGGGTGCGTAGACCGGCAGTGGAACAAAATCGTAAAACCGGGGGTGCGTAGACCGGGAGTGAAAAAAATGAAAACTGCCGGTCAACGTCATAACCGCTACTAATGTGACAAATCGCCAACATTGGTTCAGGGAGGGTAAATCTTGCCTGACTGGCTTAATAAAATTCTATGATCAGGTGACAAAGATTTAGTAAGAAAGAGAAGGCTGGGCGGACTGCATTTTCATAGATTGTCGGAAAGCCTTGGACACAGTACTGCATAAGAGGCTGGTACATAAGCTGGAGAGACAGGCAGGAGTAGCTGGTAAGGTGCTCAAGTGGATGAGGGAGTACCTAAGCAATAGGAAGCAGAGAGATACGGTGAGGGGTGAGACCTCAGATTGGCGTGAAGTCACCAGTGGAGTCTCACAGGGCTCTGTACTCGATCCTATCCTGTTTCTAATATTTGTGAATGATCTCCTGCAGGGTATAGTCTCATTTCTCTCAGCGTTTGCTGAAAATGCCAAAATTATGAGAAGGATTAAAACAGAGGAGTACTGATTGAAGCTTCATGAAGACCTAGACAAACGTAAATGTCATGTAATGAAGATAGGTGTTGGGAACAGGAGGCCAGATACAAGGTATCATCTGGGAGATAAAATTCTTCACGAGTCAGAGAGAGAAAAAGTCTTGGGGGTTAATATTACGCAGACCTGTTCCCTGCAGCCCATATCAAGAGGATAACATTAGCGGCATATGCCAGGCTGGTCAACATATGAACGGCATTTAGAAACTTGTGTAAGAAATCATTCAGAACTTTGTATACCACGTATGTCAGGCCAATCATGGAGTATGCAGCCCCAGCATGAAGTCCATATCTAGTCAAGGATAAGACTAAACTGGAAAAGGTTCAAAGGTTTGCCACCAGACTAGTACCTAAGCTGAGAGGTATGAGCTACGAGGAGAGACTACGGAAATTAAACCTCACGTCGCTGGAAAACAGAAGAGTGAGGGGGTACATGATCACCACATTCAAGATTCTCAAAAGAATTGATAGGGTTGATAAAGATAGGCTATTTAACACAAGGGGCACACGCACTAGAGGACACAGGTGAAAACTGAGTGCCCAAATGAGCCACAAGGATATTAGAAAGAACTTTTGTAGTGTCAGAGTGGTTGACAAATGGAATGCATTAAGAAGTGATTTGGTGGAGGCTGACTCCATTCACAGTTTTAAGTGTAGATATGATAGAGCCCAGTAGGCTCAGGAATCTGTACACCAGTTGATTGACGGTTGAGAGGCGAGACCAAAGACCCAGAGCTCAACCCATGCAAGCACAAATAGGTGAGTACACACACACACATACAAACACATAACCATGCAACAAGAATCCCTGGGGAGAGGTATTGCCTTAAGAGGAAGGGAAGGGATGTTTTAAAAGCAGATGATGATGAGAGAGGCTGGCAAGAAGCCTGTAGACAAGACGTGGATTTAGTCAATGGTTCTCTCCTTAGATCTTCTGAAAGAAGCTAGGAGCGTAAAACAGCTCTAAGCTTTACTAAAACGTAAAAATTTCCCATTAAAACAAACCTTTTTTACATATGATTTAAATATTTATAAAAATAAGTATGCCAATCAACTTATGTGTATATTTATACATTGACCAATAACCTGAAATAAATGCATATGAAGAGTCACAATAAAGTGGCTGAAAGTATTTTCCGTAGTAGAAAGAAAATACACCCTGAATAGACGACATCTTGAAATAAATGTTTGTCACACAAACATTTTGTACTAATTTTCGGTCAAAACGAAAACAGAATAAGAAACAAAATTGCTGGGAGCAGAGAGGCTAAGAAAATATAAATATATGGCAGAAATCTAACAACAAAAATAATTAGGAAGAAGGTATTGAAAGACAAATGTGAGGTTCCAGAGTGTGCAGAGACGCGGGACAGACAACATCCTAAAACTGGAGGAAGATGTGACTAGTTGCTGAATTATTCTGTGTAAATAAGTAAACAGCAATAAGGGCTAAAGACAGCCATATACTGAGACGACTTATATAAAAACGGAATACGAGCATAATTTACTCACAGAAAATGTTTAATAACATGAAAATATGAATTATGATATATCTTATGTGAATTACAACCATTTTGCAGATGAAAAGTCACAATAACGTGGCTGAAAAGGGTTGACCAAGCCACACACTAGAAATTGAAGAGACGACGACGTTTCGGTCGTCCGAAAACGACCATTATCATTATCAATTGTGATGAGACGAGGGAGGCAAGGGCATTAAGTAGGCATGAATAGTAGGCAGAGGTGGGGAGATGGAAATCTTAGAGGAAGATAAGAGCAAGGCATAAGGTACGAAAAGTAAGGTGTAATAATAAGAGTAAGAATGGGAACGTAAGAGAAACAAGAGAAAGAAAAAGAAAGACAAAAAGGAAGGGGAGGCTAATGTTTGGTCACGTAAGTTAAAAAGTTTAGAACATTTGAGTATGTACTGTGAAAGGAAGAGTCAGCAGCAACAAAGCCAGGACTCAGGTTCATGTTGGGTGGTCGTGTATCAAAAGCATTTCGACAAGACGGCGTCTGTGTAGAGTAGTGGCAGGAAAGATTATTTTAGACGAAGAGCTATCAATAGGATGATTAGAATCCCTAACATGACAGAAGAGAGCATTGTTTGTGTCTGCAGACACAAACAATGCACTTCGTTTGCGTTCCTTAAGTCTGTCATTAAGTGTACGACCAGTTTCACCAAAGTATTGGAAAGGACAACACCAACAGGAAATAGAGTAGACACCAGCAGCATTAGAAGCAGGAGGAGCAGTGTGAACTAGATTACTACTACAAAACGTGTTTGTTTGTCGAAAGGCGCAAGCTTTATGTCAAAAGTGCGAAAGGTATTGGTAAGTTTTGAGTTCAGATATGAAGGCAGAGCACAGTGCTAATAGGGTTGGAAGCAAGTTTAGGATGAAAGAAATTTCGTTTAGCTTGAGAATAAGTACAGTTGATTAAAATTTGTATAAACTTATCAAATTTATCAACAATTTTATACAACCATTTTGAAAGCAAATGAAATCCGAGAGGATGATCTGAACTTTTACTAATATCGGTGATATAAAAAAGACTGATAATGAAGTTCTTTGAATTGGATTAAAATTCCAGAATGAGACCGCATCGCAATTATTGCTCAAGGACAAAATATTTAATAGTGACTACTGTTATTGAGGAACCGCAGCCTCCTGTTTAGATAGTACTTATAGTAATAGAGTGGATCATTGTACATATATGGACGTTTAGAAAGTGCAAATTGGTACTATTGTATTGAATTTGGACAAACCGGAAAGATTTTGTCTTAATGTTGCTACTAAAACCTAACCTAACTATTCAAAGCCTAATACACGCTATCTGAGGCCTAGCATAGTACTCATATATTAGGCATCAGATAGTAAAATACGCTATACTATGCCTAGGAATATTTAAGTTTGGTTCTTAGCTTCATTTTTCAAGAACTATTAAAGTAATTGAACCAAATTATACTATACAATATTCCAATACGTCAATTTATGTAAGATAATCCACATAGCTACAAAATCTACAGAAGGATCTAAAACTGGATGATGAGTTGGAATATGTAGTGAGAGTTACATATGACGAGAGCGTTTACCAGCGGTGAGTTATGCTGGACAACAACAGGCACGAGACAACCCGGTATCTTGATCTGACACTACGTACAAAATACAATGTGCTATCCTAACCAGAAACGCACCCAAGCAACACACCCAACATAACCTACTGACACACAGAAAATGTGGATAATTATGAGACGCTACTTTTCATAGTATATTGTAATTTGTACCTTGGGGGCCATAATGAGCAGAAGATATTAGTTCAGAGATCGGCCGGTGACGGACTTGGCTCCCACTCCCAGACTAATGACGTGATGATGTGGCGACCATACTAATGACGTGACGCCGTGACGACCATATGTTATGATCTCAGGCTGCAGGAGAAACGAGTTTACCCGTGACAGTTACTCTGCAAGACCAGACCTAACTGAAGAGAGGTCGGCCCGCAGGTCGGCCATCTTGGCGCGCGGATTGAACGCTCCTGGCTGGACTTTCTTTCCACACTTTACCTGGAGATCATCTTTGAATTCAGCTGGCTTCTTTGGGCCAGTGTGTGCTCACTGCAGCTACCCAGGGGCTCACAGCACCGGGGGAGGCCGGAGCTTCCCTAATGGACGCCTCCCCGAGCGGGGGCGCCATGGATGTTGACAGCAAGTCTCAGAGAGAAAAACGTCTGCTGGAAAATGAGTCGGCTGATGCTGCCCCAGAGCGAGATGCTAAGAGGATGTCTTCGCCTTCAGAAGACCGTAGTCGTGTGGTACCCCATTCCTCGTTTGTGGTTGTCCTAATCCAGTCAGAATCAGGTCAGTGCGTGTTTGCTAATCCTCGTACCTTAGGTGTAGCAATTGAGGCTTCGGTATTGTGGCAATATTGCCTGCCAGAGACCATACGTACCCTAGGTAGGGGTGCAGCACTGAAGCTACACATCAGAAAAGAGGCTCTATCACACATCCGTGTATTCGACATTATTAATTTGGGGGACTGGCCTGTCAGGTGCCGACAGGTACTGTCGCAGGAGGAGGAGTCTCGAAGAACCTTATAGGTAAAAAGAGAGCGTGGTACAAAAGGATTAAGAATGGGGAAGACAGTTTGAACACGAATTCGTACAACTGGTTAGAAATACTAAAAAAAGAGATAAGGAAAGCAAAAAGAAACTATGAAGAAACATAGCAGGGCAAGCAAAGACAAATCCTAAAGGTTTTTTTCAGTTATATCGAACTAAGACTAGGGAAAGGATAGGTCCTATAAAAACTGAGACAGGTCAAATAACCGATAATGACGAGGAGATGAGTAGTATTTTTAATAAATATTTTATATTTGTAATTACTAAAGAGGAAGTAAACAATATGCCTTCAGCCGAACAAGTCCATGTGGGAGGGGACGAGGACAGGTTGACTAGTTTAGCAGTTACCAGGGAGGATGTAATTAAACAAATAGTAAAACTAAAACCAAACAAATCCCCAGGGCCGGATAAAGTGTTTGCCAGGGTGCTTAAAGAACGCAAAGAGGAGCTTTCCGAGCCACTCTCTACTATATTTAATAAATCAATAGAGTTAGGCAGAGTGCCAGAGTCATGGAAGGTAGCTAATGTGGTACCAATTTTTAAGAAAATAGATAGATCACTTGCGTCAAACTATCGGCCATTTAGTCTAACGTCTATTGTGGGAAAGTTACTCGCATCGATAATTGCAAATAAAATTCGTCTTCATCTTGAAAAACATAAATTAATAATTGAGTCGCAACATGGTTTTATAAATGGCCTTTCATGTTTAACAAATTTGTTATATTTTTATTCTAGCATAGTTGAGGCAGTTGATAGTGGTAAGGATTGTGAGGTCGTGTACCTTGACTTTAGCAAAGCTTTTGATACAGTGCCACATGAAAGACTGATTAAAAAGATAGAGGCTTATGGTATTGGGGGTGCTATATTAAGCTGGATTATGGCATGGCTATACCAAAGGAAATAGAGAGTTAGTATAAATGGAGTCAAGTCAGAGTGGGAAAATGTTGTTAGTGGAGTACCTCAGGGCTCTGTCCTGGGACCTTTGTTGTTTATAATATATATAAATGATTTAGATTCAGGTTTGAGTAGCATCATCTGCAAATTTGCAGATGATACAAAAATCGCTATTGAAATTAACACGGAAGAAGACTCACCATCACTTCAAGTTGATCTACACAGGTTTTCAAATATTCAAAAGATTGGCAGATGCAGTTTAATGCTGATAAATGTAAAGTTCTGAGGCTAGGTAATGATGATAGAGTTACAAGATACTAGCTTGATGGTGTTGAGATTGCGAAGTCGGATTGCGAAAGGGATCTGGGAGTTATGATTAGTAAGAATTTAAAACAAAAGGATCAATGCCTGAATGTTCGTAATAAGGCAAATTGGACACTGGGATTTATTAATCGAAGCGTTAGTAACAAGACACCTGGTGTTGTTCTTCAGCTATATCTTGCTCTGGTTAGGCCCCATTTAGATTATGCAGTTCAGTTTTGAATTGCTTAATCTAATCTAAGCTGACGAGGCGTTTGACATGCGATCTTCAATCCGGTGCCCCCAGGAATCACATGAGACAAGCCCATGAAATCACCCTAACAAGAGAAATTTTGAACAAAAATACCTGTATAATAGACAAAACCCAAGATGCAAGAAGATTACAAATTCTTGAAGCAATTTACATACGAATAGAACAACCTACCATGAACACCCAAATCACGGAACTATTTACTCTACCCACCATGAGAGTAAGGACAAGACCAGAACATAACGATGCCAACACAGAAGACACTGTTCAACATAACAGGCCAATTACACCAGATTAATCTTTGTATGTAGATAGGAGCTGCCTCGTATGGGCCAAACTACTCCAAGCTTGTACTAAAGAGGCACCCTTCTTGAGCCCGAATGGGCACATGTATAAGCAAGTAGATGGGGTCGCCATGGTTTCTCCCCTAGGTGTCCTGTTTGCGAACTTCTACATGGGTACCATCGACTAAAAAGTCTTAGTCGACATGAACTTGAAACCGGCCATATACTCCAGGTATGTTGACGACATTTTTACACAGGTACCTGATGTTAGACATCTGCAGGAGCTGAAGGAGGCATTTGAGCAGAATTCTGTGTTGCGTTTCACTTACGAGTTGGAGAAGAATGGGAAGCTGCCCTTTCTAGATGTAACAGTCATGGAAAGGAGCGGAGGTTTCCACACTGCAGTCTACACTAAGGAAACAAACATAGGAATGTGCCTAAATGCCAACAGCGACTGCCCAGACAGGTACAAGAGGAGTGTTGTTAACGCTTATGTCGACCGTGCTCTCAGCCACAGCTCAGGATGTCTACGAAGAACTCTGTAGGGTAAGGCAGGTCCAAGTCAACAACGGCTTCTCCAATGGTTTCGTTGAAGACATCATAAGAAGGAAAGTGAAACGCCATGCAACCTCTGAAGAGAAAACTAACACAACACCTGTACCCCCTATTAGAAGATTTTACAGGATTTTTATTAGCTTTTCCACCGCTCATAAAACGGAGGAAAGGGTCCTGAAAGATTTTGTTAATAGAAACGTTATCCCTACAGACAAAAATCAGAAGATACAACTGACGATTTACTATAAAACCAAGAAAACGGCCAGCCTACTCATGAGAAACTCTCCAGACACAAACCAGAACGCTTTAAAAGAGACCAACGTCGTCTATGCCTTCAAATGCCTTCTTGGGGACTGTAAGCCTCAAAAAACTCAGTATATAGGCAAGACAACAACATCTCTTTCCAGGTGTTTAACGATGCATAAGCAACAGGGCTCCATTAACGAACATATAATCTCTTCCCACAATCAAACCATCACCAGAGAAATCTTAGCAAACAACACAGAAATCATCGATAGATACAACGATAGCAGGCGGCTTGACATCTGCGAGGCACTACACATCAAGAAGTCAACACCAGCAATCAACAGCCAATTAATGCACAACTATATTCTACCCACTTCATGACTCCGCTCCAATATAGAAGCATCAAGAAATATGGGCCAATAGGCCCTCTGCAATTATTTCCATTCTTACCTTCAATACCCATTGTTTCGTGTTCTATCCTGTGTTGAAAGTTTTGTTCACCTCATCGAAAACTGTTGTAACATATCACCTCACCCAAAATGCGGGTATAAAATGAAAAATGAAAGCTGTTTAAATCAGAGGTCAGAGGCAACCTGCTCTCCTGGACCAAAAACTGTCTCATAAACAGAGAAGCAAGAGTAAAACTTCATGGCACAGTCTCTGAGTACAAAAGCCATGAAAATGGTACACCGCAAGGAGGTATTCTCAGCCCTCTTTTCTTCAACTGTTTAATGGAAAGAATAATGAGGTTGAAACTCCAACATCACTGCAGGCTGCTAAACTACGCGGACGACTTTGTCATCATCATAAAAGGAAGGGATGCGGCGCGCCTTGCACCCAAATGCTTAGACTGCATCAGTAAAGAGGCAAAACAGATTGGGATCAAACTCAACCCCTCAAAGTCAAAGGCCATGCCCATAAAAATAGCGAAGCCCAACATCCAACTCACAGTATAGGGTCAACCAATAGAATGGGTCGACACCTATCAGTATCTAGGAATCATCCTGGACACACACATGAATTTTAATGCTGAGGTCACTTACTTGAGAGAGCGAAATGCGGCCCGGACGGCAATCCTCAGGTCGCTAACCTCCCTTTCTGGAGGAGCCAATCTGCAAGTCCTTCGCACATACTATGTACAGGCATTCAGATTAGTGATCGATTATGCCGCACCTGCACTCACAAATCTATCACACCAGCAGTGGAAAAAGCTTGAAGTTGCCCAAAACAATGCTATGAGAGCTGCACTGGGAGCCCCCATGTGGACCAGGCTTG